>NW_003299113.1:378001-470026 GCF_000151645.1 Tuber melanosporum | reverse complement strand
ACTTGTACCCCCTCGTTAGGGCTCATGCATAACACTGTATACATTGCTGCTGTCGGTCTGACCAGATCCTATTCATAGGATATATAGGAGGGACCTTCGGCTAGGTCCGAGAAGTGGAACAGAGTAAATCCGTCAACTACCAGAACGTTACTAGGCTGCAAAGATATGATACCTTTAGCATAGGCCATAGGTAACGGGATATTTCTACATAAAGAGATGGTATTGAATTGTAAAGGATTTCAACAAGAGACTAATACATTCACACCCACCCTACAATATTTAGAAGAGTCCAGAACTCAGAGAAACACTACTATAGAAGTTATTAGACTTTACAGAGTGTTGTAACCAGGTTTCGGAACATGTTGTAGTTACTAAGACAACTTCCTATACTACAATAGTGATTGAAATCCTATTATCTAAAAGCAACTAAAGGTTGCCGACCGAGGAAATAATTGTCAACCTGATAGAATAGCTTTCTGCGAGTTAGTAGGAAGCCTTCTAGAAGACATTTATCAGGTGGGTAAACAGTTATGGAGGTTTAAAGTCAGACGACCAAGAAAGATTGCGATTATAACTACCTTCACAGATACAACCCACAGGTGAAACTACTCATTTTATCAATAACAAAGGCCATTAGAGCCAACTCAGTTTAACTTAAGAACTAGACCACAAGTCAAAAGACTGTAAAGATCAGATAGCTACTATTGGGAACAGTATAGTTCTGAGTTAGTTATATCATAATTAGCAAAGAGGGTGTGTTGAATTTCAGGGTCTCCAGGTATTCATACCTTTCAAGAATCCCTAACGTTGTGAGTTATAATCAGAAAGGTACATATTGGCATGATAAATAGAAGTAGCCCCCGAACACTCAGATGCGGAATATAAATATCGAAGTGCCTCCCAAAGCTTTACACATCATCAAGTAACGGAGAAGAGACCTTAACAATATAATATTGTTTTTATGATTCTATCTTATTTTACCAAATTTACTTCGCTCTCAGTAGTCATAAATGAAAAGAGTAAACTTGAGCGTTTCTAGACAATCGCCATCTATAGAAACGAATTTCGATTGGCCTTGACAATTCTGAAGTCTATCGGGTTGTTTCTGCCAAATAGTGTATTGTTAGATCTCCTTGTTACCAAGGCTCTCTGGTCTAACAGGTTACTACTTTGTACCCTTTTTAAGTGCATGGGTTCGATTTACACCTTGACTGAAGTCATTGATATTACAGTCAGCCTAAATACACTTGAAGAACTATCCTGAACAAATTCAATCTTCGAACCATCGACTGAAATACACTTGTCGTCAATCTGTCAAGTAATATCTAGTCAATTCGAACTTTCAGATATACCATTTCTGGTGCAAGAAGCTCCTTTGTAGTATACCAACCCAGACCTAGTTCCCACAGAGGAACAATTTTAGAAACTATATGAAAGCTGGTACAGACCAGAATTCATTTGAAAACCTTTCCTGGACTGGGATACCAGTAACGAGGGCTCCACTTGTAGTAGATTTTCAGCTACTATATGTAACCGGTACGGGTACTTGGTTATTGGTTTTGTTTTATGTTTTGTTTTAAGTATCGCTTTGATACTTGGTTTGTTTTAAGTATCGTTATGATACTTGGTTTTGTTTTATGTTTTGTTTTAAGTATCGCTTTGATACTTGGTTTGTTTTAAGTATTGTTTGATACTTGGTTTTGTTTTATGTTTTTGTTTTAAGTATCGCTTTGATACTTAAGGAGTTTTATCAAAGAGTATCAGTTGATACCATTGATTAGTTTCGTTCATGCTAGACATGAACAGATTTGTGTATTTAAAGACCGCCTGTTTCTACGATAGAAAAGGCAGACTTCGACAGACAGTATTTTCAATATACTAGGTTGAACGGTTACTTCTTTGTTTCCCAGTACACCCTCGAAGCCTCCTTTAGTTCTCAGCTCTCGCCTCCTCTGCGGAAGATCAGGCCACCTGCGAACTATAGTATTCTTTACCGATAACGTGAATAGCACCTTGCGAACACATTACATTTTTTTAACCACAGCAAGTGGTTAAGAACCTGTCCCCGGATTTAGGCCTGATCAACCTATCGATATCCACCTCAGAACGCTAGCGGAGAGAAGCGGCAGAATTACAGCACATTCGGCTTCGTCTCAAACCCAAGATAGAGTCTTTGACGACCAGGAGTGGGAAGCAAATCCCATGGCAAGACCTTACAAGAAAGAAACAACCCCAGCACTCTGTGAAAGAGCCAGGCGATCCTGCAAACACGGAAGATACACAACCTCCAGGAGAATTCCCTTCTACTCCAGCAAAGAAGCCTTCCTTTGAACCTCCAAACGACCCCGAATCTAGTAGCGAATCAGATATGGCTAGCACAGGAGGAGGGAAATCTCGGGCAAGGCCTGATGAAGAGGAGGTACCCGCAGTATCTGAACCCCCTAAGTTTAAACTCCACCTCCCAGCGAAGTTCACAGGAGAAGGAAAAGACCTCAAACCTGAAGCCTTTGACCGATGGGCAACAGAACTCTCACACTTCCTACTCTTACAAGGAAAAGATGTGGAAGACCCGACAACCGGACTTATCATAGGATCATTCTGTGAAGGAAAGGCAACCAACGCATACCACCAATGCTATAAGGATTTCGGCGGGAATGTAAGATTAAGAGGAACTACAGTTCTCGATTATCTGAAAAGACCATTCCAATCCTCTATAACCAATGACCTCCAATGGAAAAAATTCAACCAGCTCCAGCAAGTTAACGGAATGCATGCCAAGAGAATCACTGATGTGGCTACAGACCTAATGATGTATAAGGACCGGAGGGAGAGAGGAAGTATCTCCAAATACATCCTGAAGCGACGATTCTACAACACCATGCACCCTACCCTCCGGTGAGAAGTAGAACCACTCGAGGAAGATGGCGATGATATTGCAGTAATAATTGCAACAGCAGAACGAAAGGACGCCATTCTCCATGAGACCAAGGCCTATAAAACACAGACATCCTCTAGTAGGAATAGCCAGCCAAGACACAAAGCCTCCAGCAACTCTGAAGACGATACCCCACGGGTTTTCAAGAAGAAAACAAAATCCTCCAAAGAATCGTGACGGCAAAAAGGAGAATGTTTTGAATGTGGAAAAACAGGACACATGGCAAAGAACTGTCCTACGAAGAAAGGAAAAGGAAAGGCAATTAAGAAAGAGGCATCGGCCAATAATGTTGAGAGCGATAACACCCATTCCAGTGAATATAAAGAGATCCATATCGGATATATCGATGTGGAATGCAACAGTGTTCGACCTCCGGCTACATTCAAAGCACACACCGCTCTAGAAGGTACTATCCTGATCAATGGCATAAGGGCTCGAGTCCTATTCAACCCTGGCGCAATTGGAAGAGATATGATCAGTAATGCCTTTGTCTCGGTCCATGGACTCCCCACTCGAGACTTTAACCAACCCATACCAGTCAATATGGCAGTAAAGGGATCACCATCCACAAGCCATAAAACCTGTAGTGCGACTATTCGGCTTGGTTCTTCAATCCTACCCCCCCAGGAAATGCTGGTTAGAAATTTAGCCAAATGCGATGCCCTAATAGGGATGCCATTCCTGAACCGCTACAAAGCTATAATCAGGTGTGGGGAATCTACCATCGATTTTCCAGATCAGAAGGTTAGAGTCTCATGCAAGCCAACAAGCAGAGAGTACCGAGCCGCAGTCTGTGAAGCAACTGCACTACGACTATTGGATGAGTACTCTGATGTTTTCCCTGATCAAATACCCGAAGAACTACCACCTATGAGAGAGGTGAATCACCACATCCGCCTCCGAGACCCCTCTAATCTCAAGAACCAACCCACCTACTCTATTCCTGGCGCATACAAAAGCCTACTTTGTGATTGGATCAACCAACAACAAAGAAGAGGAGTCATCTACCGGGCAGAAGCCCCAGGTGCCGCTCCTATGTTTGTTCAACCCAAAGCAGATGGCAAAAGAATCCGCCCCTTGGTTGACCTTAAGCTACGGAACGATAACACAGTTATGGACAGCTCCGCTATCCCAAACTAAACCCAGATTCTAAACGCAGTTGGACGGGCAAGATTCCGAAGTAAGATTGACCTAAGCGATGCCTACTTCCAAACAAGGTTAGATCCAGAAAGCGAACACTACAACAGTTTCAAAACACCCTTCGGAAGTTTCATTAGCCGAGTTATGTTACAAGGTGATATGAATGCGCCAGCCACCTTTATGCGAATTATGGAAAACCTTCTAAGCAAATACCGCCACCATTTTGTTTGGGTCTACAGTGATGATATTCTCATCTTCTCGAACACCGAAATAGAACATGCCTACCATATAGGATTGGTTTGTACTAAACTAAGGGATGCTAAATTCTACGCTAGCGGAAACAAATCAATTCTGTTTGCCGATAAACTCGATATCCTAGGACATGTTATAGATGATGAAGGAATACATGCAGCCCCTGGAAAAATAGCCTGTTTAACAGAATGGTCGACACCACAGAACCAAAAGGAACTCATGCGATTCCTAGGACTAGTCAACTATATTTCCCAGTTCCTCGCACACCACGCCACTGTGAGAGCACTGCTCACAGACCTTACCAGCAATGCAGAATTTGTCTGGACACACAGTCATGACCAAGCCTTTACCAACATCAAGGAATTAATAAAAAACGCCAACGTTATACAACCTATCGGGTACAGCAAACCAGAACCAATATGGCTGATTACCGATGCATCGGATGTTCGAGTTGGGGCATGGGTTGGACAAGGAGCCTCCCATGAAACGTCAAGACCGGCGGCTTTACACAGCAGAAAGTTCACTAATTCACAGATGAACTATGGAACAACAGACAAGGAAGCCCTTGCTGTAATTGATGCCCTTGCCACTTTCAACCACATCCTCATGGGCAATACCTTCACTATTGTTACCGACCACCAACCTCTCACTAATCTTAAAACAGAAAGGATACATGGAAGAAGAAGAACAAGATGGATAGGCGAAATCAGCAAATACGATGCAAAAATTATCTATACCCCTGGAAGAATGAACTATTTAGCTGATGCTCTCTCCCACCTATATGAGAATCAAGACCTCGCAAACCCTCCCCTTGTTCACGACCACACAAGACAAAGCGAGGACAGCCCTGACGACACCTCCTATGAACAAGAACCATCGATGGCTGCTGCCAGCTCTGCCACTCCCTCCAATCCTTTCTCTTACACCACGTACAGTGCTGCCGGAACAGAATCAGGAAAGGATATTGATGAAGAATGGAAAGACAATTGCACGCTCCGCAGCACACCTCCTCACGAACTTGAACAAAGCAGACTCCAGTGGTCCCACTATTACTACGACACCTGTCCTTTTCACCAGACTGAGATCAAGTTTGGCAACAGATACTAGCGACCGTACTATATGCCTGCTGACGATTCCAAAGACACCAGCTTCGACACCGTAGAAGGAGCAGAAGAGATGATCAATGAAAATGAATTGACCCAACCTCCTCATACCCTTAATCCTGTTCCAACACGATACCAAGGTCTTGAAGAACTCAAACAAGCAGCAGCCTACGTGGATGCAATATCCTATTTACACCCCCCACAGTCAGCCCCGCCATCCTCTCCTCCCATAATCGATTCACGACCACTATATGGTGGACCCTTACGAGTATATAGCAATGAAACCATTGTCTTGGTCATACCCCCTACTATTCCCGAGCATCGGCGTCAACTCTATAAAACCTTTGAGGAAGAGGAAGCCCGTATCGAACCAACAAGAGGATCCCTAATCGAGGATGAACGAGATATTAGATTAACCACAGAAGAATTAACCTCCTCTTTCCGAAGCCAAATGATAGCAGGATACCGCCATGACCCGATTTACTTCAAAGCCGTAGATAGCTCCAGGCATGGAGACCTCGCCCCCTACAACATATCCAACGCAATGGTCTTTACCAGCACCCGTTACGGAGAACATTGCCTGTACATACCAAAAGGCCATATGTTCAACGGAATGACGATTAGAAAATATGTCATATCCGAGATTCACAACAAAGGACACCACAGTGCGGACCGCAACCTTCAATATGCTTCAGAATATGTTTACTGGCCTAAGATGCGCAAAGACTTCCGCGATTTCGTCAAACAATGTGAACTCTGCCAGGCAAACAAGGAGTGAACACAACTACCTGAAGGAAAAGCACAGACCCTCCAACTGTCATGTGAAATATTCGAATCATATGCTATCGATTTCGCAGTACCATTCAACAAGTCGGCAGGATATGATACCATCTTGGTAGCTGTGGATCGATTCTCTGGATACACATGGCTCATACCAATGAACGTTACCGATGCCTCCAAAGACACCTGGAATAACCTCCAACGATACCTGTTCACCCCCCATGGGTACCCCTTATCTATTGTCAGTGATGCTGATCCCCACTTTACCGCCAGATTCTGGAAGCAAACCTTGACCTCCCTCGGAATAAACCACATTATGGCTGCGCCTCGACACCATGAGACTAATGGCCAAGCTGAACGAAAGATCCGTGAGGTTGAGACCGGAATTAGGAACATGATCAATGAACGACAAACCAACTGGGAACCAGCCCTTGTTGAGCAAGCAGCATATATCAATGCCAGATTTTCGGACACCTTGGGCATGTCTCCATACAAGGCAGTCTTTAGCCGTCAATACCCCCTCCTACCTACAACACTATTTAAGAACTCCTTAGTCCCTGCCTCTGATGACCATCTAAACCGCCACCAAGAAATTCGGAACGATGCCTTCCAAGCTGTTAAGGCTGCCCGATTCTGAAGCACCACCACTGCCCACAAACAACGACGCAAACATATTCCCATCTCACCAGGAGACATGCTGATAGTACACGGTAACATGTTCATTACCAATGTCGGACGCAGCAAGAAACTGCAACCCTGATGGCGCGGACCCTTCAAAGTCTTATCCTTTGACGAACATACAGAAAATTACACTGTCCAGATGGATGGACGCATGTACCGCCGCAATACCGCGGTCTTCCATGCCTCTGCTGTCAAACGATTCCACCCAAATGACGACTCCAAGTTCCCTGGAAGAACCCACTCTCGACCTGCACCTATCATCATTGAAAAGAAAGATGACTGGGAAGTTGAAGAAATCTGAGACCACCGCATTTGACATGGAAATGATCAGTTCCTAGTCAAATGGAAAGGATATCCGACGTGCGAAAACGGTTGGAAACTGCTGGAACGACTAGAGCACGCTATGGATATGGTGAATGGATGGTGGAAAGACAACATGCCAAACGAATCCCTCCCCCCAACAATCAATTATATCACCATGTGCTGGACACCTACAATGCCAGAAACTGAGCGGTGGCACGCAGAACTCGAAGCTAGGGATGGATTTTGGGCACCACACTTTGAGTCGGAGTTCGAAAGCAGCGATGAGGAGAATCAAGCTATGGAGCAGGCTCTCGACAACTTTATCTAGTCACCAATCAGCATCCGAATACAATAATGATGTCAAACTATATGGAGCTCAATGTGAGGCAGCGACAACAGGTTGTTGGACTGTTGTTGAACCGCGACGTTATCCAACTTGAAGACTACTTCGAAATCCTCTGGATTGACTACTGTCCTGATTGCGATCATGCTTGGGTTGATGTACAGCACGAATCTGGTATTCATGACTACTGTGATTAAGATTTCTTCGAGTCTAAGTGTTTCCTTAGAGTTTCCTCTTGTCCCTGGTGTGACACTTATGATGAGGAGTTTTTAGCAGAAACTGAAGCCATGAGTTTCTCGGAATCCGCTTTTGATGATTATTAGTTTTTTTTTCTTAAAAAACAGTTGTTTTGTTTTGGGGAGTGTAACCGGTATGGGTACTTGGTTATTGGTTTTGTTTTATGTTTTGTTTTAAGTATCGCCTTGATACTTGGTTTGTTTTAAGTATCGTTATGATACTTGGTTTTGTTTTATGTTTTATTTTAAGTATCCCTTTGATACTTGGTTTGTTTTAAGTATCGTTTGATTCTTGGTTTTGTTTTATGTTTTTGTTTTAAGTATCGCTTTGATACTTAAGGAGTTTTATCAAAGAGTATCAGTTGATACCGTTGATTAGTTTCGTTCATGCTAGACATGAACAGATTTGTGTATTTAAAGACCGCCTGTTTCTACGACAGAAAAGGCAGACTTCGACAGACAGTATTTTCAATATACTTGGTTGAACGGTTACTTCTTTGTTTCTCAGTATACCCTCGAAGCCTCCTTTAGTTCTCAGCTCTCGCCTCCTCTCCGGAAGAGCAGGCCACCTGCCAACTATCATATTCTTTACCGATAACGTGAATAGCACCTTGCGAACATGTTACACTATACCTCTAGCTTGCTGATTCAGAAATCATCTGAACTCTCTCTAGGGCTCCTTACCCCACCGCTCGACCTGGCTAGGACACCAAGTGTCCTGCCATATATCCTACCCCACTGGAAACTTCCAAAAATGCGGGCTTTCTAGCTCATGTATGAGAAAAAGAAGCTTGTAAAGAAGCAAAGGAGATATCACAACCTCCTAAACAGATCACCCCAGGGGATCCAATGGATACCTCTGGAGATCACCACTCTACCACTTTAAGTTGTTTGTCCTCTCTCCCCCCAGCTCTCCAAAAACCATTTGGTGGACCGGCAGGCAAAGTCTTTGTCGCTCCACCATCCTCCAGAGCTTTCACTCCCATTCCAGGACCCTCTACACTACGACCAAATACACATGCAGCAGACCTAGCAAGACTTGCTAGAAGGACAAGATATACATAACAATGACATAGCTGTTATATTACATCAGTGTACTGTGGTGGAAGTAAACGTCCGAGAAACCCAAGAAAGAATTAACCAGAAAATAGCTGCTAAATTAGCAGCACAGGGTGCATGACAAGAGAATCACGAGGGGGTAACAACCTAACTGCAGCGCGAAGCTCTCGAATGAGATCTTACTCTGGAACGAGCTTTCCAGGAGTTCAGAGTACAACAGACCCAACAGAATCAAGCCATTCCAAACTTGATATCTAACCTGGCCTCCAGACAAGAAAGAGAGGCAGACTGCTACAGTGACTTTACCTACACCATTCAAAGGAATCAAGCACACATATCCGATACCTTATCCCTAGTGGATGAAAAACCTAAGTCACTAGATAGTGGACAACCAAGCTGTCTGGATCTTATGTTGGAGTCAGTCCCTGAAGAATGGGAAGATGCTGCTGAAAGGGAGTAACTCGAGGAAATCCCTGTACGAGACAAAGGGAAGCAGAGAGAAGGAGAACCCCTAACTCCTATAATACCGGGCGGTGACCCAGATGATGGAAGTAATGATGGAGATGATGATGGACATGGAGGATGGTACAGAGGAGGACCATCCAGATTCAAAAGGGGATTAACCCCAGACCATCATGGAATAGCCGATGTGCTTGCCGAAGTACTAGCCTATACTGTTAAAGGACCACCAGATCCACCCCCATTGTTCGAAGTAAAGACTAGTCAATGTGTCTATCATTGGTTAACCCAATGTGTAGATTATTTCGAACAAAATCCAGGATCTGGGATGATGATCGTGAACGCATTATCTACGCCCTGGGGAGAACAAAGGGGGATCAGGTCAGCCTAATAGCAGTATGGTATCGACGTGTAATAGATGGCCTCCCAGGAGAGGAATAAGACGCAGAACTCAGTTTATGGACTCGCTTGGAACATGAATTCATCAGTCGGTATGCCCCTCTCGAAGAAGAATGTAAAGTCATACGGGACCTGGAATTTGTTGAATATAAAAATGACATTCCGACATTTATGGGAAAAATGCATAACCTGAATCTCCACGCCCGACTAACAGGACCAGTCTGGCATATGGCATGCGATAGAGGGTTGCCCATCAAGGTTAGATGGTGACTTAATCTGAACAAATACGATACCAATTGAGAATGGGAAAAAGTAGGAAGGGAAGCAGGAAGGGATGAGGAGGAATAGCAAAAACCATACCACCTAGACCGGGATAAGTCAAAACCTGCAAAAACATTCTCAGACAAAAGGCTTGCGGACAAGAATTACCCAAAGGTAAAAAGGGAAAAACTCTTTATAAAGGGAGGTGGCCCATCCAAACAAAGAAAACAAGAACCAGAATCTATGAAGCTGGCAAAGAAATCTAGCGGGACTATGAAGTTGACACATACCAACTTCAAAACAGCTCATAAAGGAATCCCCCAGTCAATGATTAACGAAAGAAAGTGGGAAGGAAGCTGCACTCATTGCAGAAAGAAAAATCACGAGTACAAAACCTGCTAGGAACAAATTCTAGTGTTCAGAACAAAGGTGGATGACCACCCATTTAAGATACAAGGGCCTAGAATGGCGGTTACAATGTGCCATCCCAGAAAAGTCTCGACTGTCCAAGTTCCAAGAATCAGCAAGCTCTAGGAACTAGGTAAAGACGAAGAAATGACCTAGGTCATTTCATTGGTACCGACATCAATGATGTTCAGGTAGTCTAGAAGAGATGTACTCTCTAGGAGTCGAAATTAATGGCACCAGGGGACAGCGATGTGAACGAATCAACCTTGCAATTATGACTGGAGTGGGAGTACACGCATCCTTCTTAACGCAAGGTCAAGGGGATCAATAAAGAGCAATGTACGCATTGGCAGTGCCTCTATACTTCCCAAGGGAGTATTGTAAGCTTGTCTCAAATGACCTAGTGCATGTTGCTAGAGTAGCCAGGCACATGACCTGGAAACTGAAAGGTCATCGATAATGACCAAAGCCTAGGCAGGAAATAGACAGTACTAAGGGTACTGGAGAGAGTGACAGTAGGGCTAAGATGAAGGATCTAGAGGAAAAAGCGAGGCACATCTTTGATCTATATGAGAAATAGGTAGAAGAGCTCTAGACCTTACCTTTATTTACTACTTCTTAGGTGCGGTACTGGTACCGAACGGAACCCGATAAAGCGAGGACACTGTCTACGGTTAAGCGACGGTGGAGAATATGCCCGGGAAGGTTATCAAAGAGACAGCTAACCAGCCCTTCGCACCCAGCTTTTGTTTCCATGATATCTGAACTATGGCAGAGACCCCTTAGATTGGTTTCACTGGTAGAAAAAGTGGAAGGTATGGGAACCCCTCAGCAGGGGGTAAAGACCACTAGTAGTGGGCTGCCCAATATACTAAGAGGAAACAAGTTTGTCTGAGGAGAACTAAGTGGTCGAAACTGCGTAGGGGTAGTAACAAACATCCTAGTAATTACAAAAACTGCAGAGATGTCGAAACGACAAAACAACGATTTAATACCTTACGCAAAAAGATGTGCTTTTAACACACCAAAACCTATAAGATATAACTGTTCTGAGGGATATGGTTACATCCATATTATAAACTCAAACTGTCAACGCTACAAAATCTGAGTATTATTAGATTCAGGATCCAATGTGTTCCTAATCAACAAAGAACTCGTAAAAGAACTACAAATCCGGTTCACCAAGAGACTGAATCCGGACAATATTCAAGGCTTTGATGGAGTATCAGCTCCATTGGGAGGAAGGTTTTACACACGTCATATTTGGCTTGAAATAGTACATAACAAACACATATCTGAAGTTGCATGCGAAATCGCAGCAATTGGAAATTATGGAATGATAATCCCCTTTAGGTAGTAGCATTCGGAACACCCTTTATCTATCACTGGAGATTATACAAGATAGAAATTTAAAATTCTCAAATGCAAATCTTGTGTGAAAGAGGAAGACAAAGGAATTACAGATATGTTTAAATATGATGAAACAGTTGCTTGAGATGAAAATGCAATACAAGTAGGAAGAATTGGAACTATAGAAAATCCTAACAAGATCAACTTCGATTCCCTCCCAAAGCACTACTGGAAGTTAAAGAAACTATTTCTCCTACAAACAGCAGCAACACTGACGCTTAGGAGAACCTTCGATCATGAAATCAAATTAGTCGAAGGAGCAAAACCCTCTAGGAGACTCATCTATCCTCTATCCAACAAATAACTTAAGTTGTTACGGGAATACCTTGATGATATATTACGACAAGGAAAGATTATGAGAAGTCAATCACCTTTTGGTGCTCCAATCCTCTTTACACCTAAGACATATGGGAGACTATAACTAGTAGTGAACTATCGGAATCTGAATAAGATAACCATACTAAATAAGTATCTACTACCACTAATGTCACAATTACGTGATCGCCTAGCAGGAGCCAGCATCTTTTTTAAAATTGATTTGAAAGATGGTTACAACCTCATTAGAATCAAAGAGGGATATGAATGGAAAACAGCTTTTCTTTCACGATATGGACATTACGAATACAAAGTAATGCCTTTTGGATTAGCTAATGTTCAAGCTACATTTCTGAACATGATGAATGAGGTCCTTCAGGAATTCTTGGACCAAGGGGCCATGTGCTATTTGAATGACATCCTCATATATTGTAAAAGTGAGAAGGAATATATTGAACTAGTAACCGAAGTGTTACTAACATTGGCAGATTTTCAACTTGCGATTTCAATAAAGAAATCATTCATCTACGTCAGAGAAGTGGAACTTTTAGGCTATATGATAGTCATCGATAGGGTATCTATGAGTACCCAAAAAGTGGATTCCATATTAAACTGGAAATGACCTACATCTGTTAAGGAAGTTCAAATATTCCAGGGATTTGCGAACTTCTACTGATGTTTTATAGAAAACTTCTCAAAAATCTGCCCTCCAATTACAGAAACATTGAAGAGCAATCCAAAGAAGTTCCGGTGGGACCCGGAACAGGAAAAGGCTTTTCAGGGGCTTAAGAGAAGGTTTACTTCAACCCCAATTTTACACCACTTCTTCCCAGAAAGAGAAACAGTGGTGGAAATGGATGCTGGCAACTTCACTTTTGGTTGCATTTTTTCCCAATTCGTGGAGAAAAGACTACATCCTATAGCTTTCCACTTCCGGATATTAAATTCTGCAGAATGAAATTATGAGATACACAACAAAGAACTGCTAGCAATATTAGAAGTATTCAAGGAATGATGCCAATACCTCGTTGGAACCAAAAAACTAATAGCAGTATACACTGATCACCAAAACCTCCAATATTTCCTCACCTCAAAGGTCTGGAGCAGGTGCCAAATCCGCTGGGCACAGATGTTAGTAGATTACAACTTCAAAATTGTTTACTGCCAAGGCACAAGAGGTGGCAAGCCTGATGCAGTCAGTCGACAGCTGGAGTACTATTTTGAGGAGGGAGCTGCACATCGCAAATAAGTGATATTGAAACCCGAACATTTTCAAATCAGTTCAGTAACAAGAACTGTAGAAGGGGAAATTCAATTATGCCTAATAACAAATAACACAACAGAGGAGACAAGTGTTGGTGATATACAAGAAACTGCAAGTTGGAACAACTTGGATGCCGTGATTCGAGTAAAATAGTTAGATATAAGAGCAAGGTTACCAATCAATGGTTTAAGGATGGCAGCAGGCCATGATCTTTACCCTATGCAGGAAGATATAATCCCAGCATGGGGACAATTAATTGTTGGGACTGGTATTGCAATCGGGCTATGAGTTGAAACATATGGGAGAGTCATACCAAGAAGTGGATTAGGGGTTAAAAGCGGTATCTCCACTGGTGCTGGTGTAATCAACACAGATTATACTGGAGAACTCAAAGTATTACTATTCAATCATCGAAATATGGATGGTCTCATCGAAGCCAGGGATCAAATTGCCAAGTTGGTGGTAGAAAAAATTAACACTGCCAATATGATGGAAATAGACAACCTTGAGGATACCGAAAGAGGTATGTTGGGATTTGGCAGTACAGACATTACGACAAAGGCTATTACTATTCGGGAATTAGAACCGATAGTCAGCCAGTTACATGCATCAATAAACCAGAATACATACTAGTATAATATTGCCAAAATACCTGAGCAGACCCTTATGACTAGTGCAATACTAGTCCACAAGGAATTGAAAAAATTCAATCTGGAATTCTTGGAGAAAATCCAAAAGGGCATCCCCGGAGATAGAGAATAGCTTAATGGAAAAGATTAGTTGGAGAAGCTACGAGACAGTGGTAAACCTTTCTCAAAAGACTGGACATTATCTGACAAATCACTTTACTACAAGCAAAGACTATTTATATCAAAAAACAACAACCTTTATACATTAATAGCGGAAGTGTAACCGGTACGGGTACTCGGTTATTGGTTTTGTTTTATGTTTTGTTTTAAGTATCGCTTTGATACTTGGTTTGTTTTAAGTATCGTTTTGATACTTGGTTTTTTTTTATGTTTTGTTTTAAGTATCGCTTTGATACTTAAGGAGTTTTACCAAAGAGTATCAATTGATACCTTTGATTAGTTTCGTTTATGCTTGACATGAACAAATTTGTGTATTTAAAAACCGCCTATTTCTACGATAGAAAAGGCAGACTTTGACAGACAGTATTTCAATATACTTGGTTGAACGGTTACTTCTTTGTTCCCCAGCACACCCTCGAAGCCTCCTTTACTTCTCAGCTCTCGCCTCCTCTCCGGAAGAGCAGGCCACCTGCCAACTATCGTATTCTTTACCGATAACGTGATTAGCACCTTGCGAACACGTTACAGGAAGGTTGTCACGATGCTAAGATAGCAGGACACTTCGGACAAGAGAAAACCCTTGAAATAAATTATGAAAGACTTCTATTAGAAAGGCCTGGCAGATTGGGTAAATGACTACGTATGGTCGTGTGATGATTGTCAACACAATAAATCCCCACAACACGCAAATTATAGTTTACTATAACCACTATCAATACCATATGCAGCTTGGGTGTCAATTTCCGTTGACTTTATTACACAGTTACCCCAAAGTCAATGTTATACCCAAATCATAGTAGTAGTGGACCAGTTTACAAAACTGGCCCATTTCGTTGGATTAGAAGGGACAGCCACCACAAAGGACATGACTACCATCTTTATAACGTAAATCTGGAAGCTACATAGCCTACCAACAGAAATTGTCTCGGATGTGGACTCGAAGTTTGCTGGAGAGTTTGGGAATACTTGTGCAAAATGTTAAGCATAAAAAGGAGGATGTCTATGGTGTACCACCTACAGGCAGACGGACAAACTGAGCGAACCAACCAAGTGCTGGAACACTATTTGCCAAGTTTCGTCAACTACGACCAAGATGACTGGTACGAATTACTACCTCTAGCCGAACATGCCTACAATAACTCAGCAATCAATGCACACACAATGACCCCTTTCTATGCAAACTCTGGGTTTTATCCACAAACAGAATGGATGAAAGAATGTGAGACACGAAATCCAGGAGATACTCTTTATACAAACTAGATAAAGACGATCCACGAACAAGCAAGGCAGTCACTCCATCAGACACGAGAAGTAATGGCCAAATACTATGATAGGAAGGCCAAGCAACAACCAGACTTCAAAATTGGCAATAAAGTAATCTTAAATGCAAAGAACATTCATACACGTCGGAAGTTAAATAAACTCAGCTCAAAATTATATGGACCATTCATGATCTTAGAAAACAGAGGAAATGGTGCCTGCAAGCTCAACATTTCGGATCAATGGAATGTACACCTAATGTTCCATGTATTCCTATTAGAACCTTACAGGTATTCCGCAAGTGCTGGCCGACAACAACCTCCAAGAGAACCCGAGGATATTGAGGGTAACCTACAATGGGAAATAAAGAAAATCATGAGGAGCAAGATTCGCTCTTACTGAAAACAAGTACGTGGTCACTATCAGGAGGTATGCAAACTATGGTCCTTTGTTAAATGGCAAGGTTGTTCCGAGGATGAGAATACCTGGGAACATGCTACAGGCATGGATAATGCAAAGCAAATGGTAGAAGAATTTCAATGTGATAATCCGGAAATGCCATAGTGGGCAGAGGAAGGATGATGAAGAAAAGGTTTTCCTACCATGGCCAAGCAAACAAGGAAGGTTTTTTACCCTAGCCTGATCGGGTCCTAAAGGAGCTAAGATTTGAAATTTAATGTTTTTAATTTTTGTTATTTTATCATGTACCAAAAAAGGGATTGGGAGCTAAGCCTTAAGAGAAAGGAGCTCATGTTAGGAATACCGGGATCCGATACCCAGAAGTCACCCTAAGTAGGGTAACCTTACCCGGAATTGGAATCTCTGATCTCTAACACCCCCCTCTGGCCCCCTTACACGGCCTGCACATCATCATACATATGGATCTCAGTTGCATCCTGTGACTAAAATACTACAGAATTGAAGGCGTCAAAGTAACACCACATATGTCGCTGCCATCTGTCTGACCAGATCCCGTTTACAGGATATAGGAGAGGTGACCGTCGGCTAGGTCTGAGAAGTGAAACGGAGGAAATTTGCCAACTACTCAGAACGTTACCAGGCTTCGAAGATGTGATATCTTTCACACAGCCTGTAGGTAACAGGACAGTTCCGCATAAAGAGATGGTATTGATTGGTAAAGGATCTCAACAGGAGACTAATACATTCACACCCATCCTACAATATCAAGAAGAGTGCAGAACTGAGAGAAACTCTACTATAGAAGTTATCAGACTTTATGAAGTGTTGCAACCAGGTTTCGGAACACATTGTAGTTACGAAGGCAACTTCTCATACTATAACGGTGATTGAAATCCTGTTATCTAAAAGTAACCAAGGGTTGCCAACCGAGGGAATAATTGTCAACCCGATAGAATAGCTATCTGCGAGTTAGTATGAAGCCTTCCTGAAGAATTTATTGGTTGGGTAAGCAGTTATGGAGGTTTAAAGTCAAACAACCAAGAAAGATTGCGATTATGACTACCTTCACAGATACAACCCACAGGTGAAACTGATCATTTCATCAATAACAAAGGCCATTGGAGCCAACTCAGTTTAACTTGAGAACTAGACCACAAGTCTAAAGACTTTAAAGATCGGATAGCTACTATTGAGAACAGTATGGTTCTGAGTTAGTTATATCATAATTAGCAAAGAGGGTGAGTTGAATTTCAGGGTCTTCAGGTGTTCGTACCTTTCAAGAATACCCAACGTTGGGAGTTATATCAGAAAGGTACATATTGGCATGATAAATAGAAGTAGCCTGCCAACACTCAGATGCGGAATATAAATATCGAAGTGCCTTCTAAAGCTTTAGACATCATCAAGCAATGGAGAAAAGACCTTAACAATATAATATTGTTTTTATAATTCTATCTTATGTTACTAAATTTACTTTGCTCTCAGTAGTCATAAACGAAAATAGTGAACTTGAGCCTGCCTAGACAATCTCCAGCTACAGAAACGAATTTCGATTGGCCTAGACAATTCTGAAGTGTATCAGGTTGTCTCCACCTAACAGGTTTGTCCGGTTGAGGTGCTTGCTCCCGTTGTGGATAGGGTAGATCCTGGTATGGTAACACAAGCTACAGTGGTATCACCCCCAGTACAGGGGAAGTGTAACCGGTACGGGTACTCAGTTATTGGTTTTGCTTTATGTTTTGTTTTAAGTATCGCTTTGATACTTGGTTTGTTTTAAGTATCGTTTGATACTTGGTTTTGTTTTATGTTTTGTTTTAAGTATCACTTTGATACTTGGTTTGTTTTAAGTATCGTTTGATACTTGGTTTTGTTTTATGTTTTGTTTTAAGTATCGCTTTGATACTTGGTTTGTTTTAAGTATCGTTTAATACTTGGTTTTATTTTATGTTTTGTTTTAAGTATCGTTTTGATACTTAAGGAGTTTTACCTCAGTGTATCGATTGATATCTTTGATTAGTTTCGTTCATGCTAGACATGAGCAGATTTGTGTATTTAAAGACCACCTGTTTCTACGATAGAAAAGGCTCACTTCGACAGACAGTATTTCAATATACTTGGTTGAACGGTTACTTCTTTGTTCCCCAGTACACCCTCGAAGCCTCCTTTAGTTCTCAGCTCTCACCTCCTCTCTGGAAGAGCAGGCCACCTGCCAACTATCGTATCTATTACCGATAATGTGATTAGCACCCTGCGAACATGTTACAGGAAGGTGCATGAGTCCTCTGTGGCTGAGCAGGTGGCTGGTCGGGGTAACACCTCTGGTGGTGTCCCCCCTGTGGTAGTAGGTGGTGATGAGGATGGCCCATCTGCTCCTGTCACTAAACATGTACCTGTCGATTGGAGGAGGAAGAGAAACACATAGTGCCAGTAATAACAAGACCAGACCTTACCCATATCACTTGTCCCCAACTCGGAAGAGTCAATGCCTTCACTGGTTCATATTAGCAAACTGGCTGCTACTTAGTATAAGGCGAGTTCGCCACCTGTAGAGGGAGCTGAGAAGTTTGAGGACTTCAATTCCTAGGTGTGTTTGGCCAAGTATTGGTAACTCGCAGACTATGTTATCCTTGCTGGTTCCGGCGAGGTTTTTGGATTGCACTGCTACAGTAATGTACTCCAGATTCTCTATGACAGTTGATACCACCTCGGCTAGGAAGCCCTCAACCTATAAGTTGGCTTTTCCTTGGGACTTTGTGCTGGGGTTTTAGGTGTTTCTTTTGTTTTGGATTGCGGGTAGGTTACCTGGCGGTCAGTGGGGGTGTCCCAAGATCATTGAGTGGGGGCACCTGGTGGTTTCTATTATAGAGGAATTATCGCAGAGTTACATTTAGGTGGCAGTAGTGGATCTTTGTATTTTGTATAAGTAACTTGGCTGGCGGGTAGGCTGGGCTGAGGAGGACTTTCTTTATAGTTGATCGTTTTTGTATTTAGTGTTCATGGTGGGGCATGGCGTGGGCATGTTTGAGGTATGGTATCAGAGGTTTAGTTAGTTTGTAGTTAGTGGTAGCCAGGTTGCACAAAGCTGTAGGCCCAGCCCCAGGGCTCGTTGTATGCCAGTTTTGGTAGTATGAGTTTAAATACAATTAGATTGACTTCTAAGTACTTTTCCTATTTATTACTTTAATGAATATAAAATACCTTTATTCTCTTTATCATTATCACGACCTTTATTATCATTACAACAAGAAAACTCTATATGAGATAGAGTTAGAAAATGCTTACAATAGGCTTTACAGATAGAAGACAAAGGTCTTGCACTATCCGTAACCTAGGCATAGGCACAGCGAAGAAGAAGAAGAAGAGAAGCATCATTCCCCGTCGCCAAGAACTGACTACCCACAGGGGGGTCGTTACAGGCAACCGGGAATAAGTTTTGCCGATCATCTCTGAGACACTATTCTCTTCATCCGAACTGACCTCTGTGTGCCTTGCCCAATTGGCAATAGGTTGTACCAACCTACCATCTACCATCTCTCTGCTGCTCCCATACCCGAGCTATTATTTGAGTGCGAGCTTGGTAACAGAGAAAAGAGCTATAGTTCTCTCATAGTAACGTAGATATTTAACTGGACAAGCACTACCACACCAAACGGTGTGGGTTTGGTTGGGCTTGATATCGGGGAAAGGAAGGGGCTTGGGCCAATCGCGCTCCTTAACAACCGAGATAGGATCTCACATACCGTCTATCACCGCTCAATCCCTTGGACGCTTCCGTGCCACTTCCGCCGGGAACATGATCTGCTTCACATGGATACATGATTTCCTTCCACGGATACGTTAATCCAAAGCACATCTCCGAAACCTCTATTCGAACAAGCGAAGTAATAACCTGAGCACCCAAGCTTGTCGATTGGATTCCGAAAATCTCGAGTAGATTCCGATTTCGAGCAGCATCCACTATTTTCAACATTCTGTGCCTACTAAAGCAGCATTTTTTTCTATGTGGAAATGGACAAGTTGTGTTCCATCCAGTTGTAAAGCAGGTTCCAATATATTCCGGTGCTCATTTTCCCACAGGGTAAGCCGAAATTATCTTCTCTGATAAGTGAGATTTTATCCGACCTTGTAAAAATGTGGAAAGGCTGCCTTTCAAGTGAAGCGATTCATTTTGGGGTTTCTATATCGATATCAATGGGGTTTTGGGGCGAATTGATGGCGCTTTTTGTAACCGGTGTTGTCACAAAGTTGCTTAATTGCAGATACGGCAGTTTATCATCTGCGTTGGGTGGGAAGCTGCTAAAATGTCCTGTGAAAGAATGGACATAATATATTCACCCCTAGTCGGTGGTTGATAGGTAAGTCTCGCCCCTTCGTGTCGATATCGACGGTATCGGTAGGCTAGCCGAGACGAAAGAAGGAGATAACAACTACCGTTCAAAGCCGGTGAGGAATGCGGGAAGGGAGGGCGAAAAAGGAGTGATCAAGGCTGGGGAAGGTGAAGAGGGGGGCGAAGTTGTAGAGGGGGATGATGCGGGTGGGTCAATAGCCGACGCAGCGGGTACGAGTTGTGAGGATGGTGCGAGTGAGAGAACTAGAGGGTGGATAATTCGACCTGCCACCACACCACCAAATGCCAGGTTGGAACAACTTATTGCCAATTAGGCAAATCACATAGGATATCACTCGGAGGAATGAGAAGGATCTCGGAGGTCGTTGGGAAATGGTTTAGTGTGTGGCTTTCCTAGCGCGGGGCCATAGCTTATGGAAGATGGGTCCGAGAATCGCCGAATATATAGCTCTACCTAACTTCCCTTACCTGGAGACCTCCAAGTTCCCAACAGGTCGGAAGGTAACTGGGTGTTGACGGAGGCTGTCACATCTAGGACTAAGAGCACCATAAGTCGCATTTCGGGTGTGGGGTTTTACCCGGGTAGCCATTATAGAGGCAATCGACTGAGAAAGGGAAAGAGATTGCGGAGATCAAGCACTTGATGGATTGGGAGAACAACTTATAGTTATATAACTTCTGCGATGGCTGTGATATTAGAGGTTGGGATGATGGGTCTGAGAGCCAAGAACTCAGGGGCACACACTTTGTGATCTAGCCTGTTGAAAGTTGCTTGATTTTCTCTTTTTGCGGCTTTGTGTGATAAATATTGTAAGTCCCTAAATATATCATCTGGGGGTGAGTAAGGACTTAATTCGGTCCCAGTATTGGAGAATCTCAACATCACTTTTAAAAGCACTATTCATCGGTATGGGAGCCTCCCCTTCTTTTTTCTCATGATGTCGAAGCGTGTTTAGAAAGGACTGCTATTGCACACCGGCAGAATTTATCCCTTTTTCTGGGCGGTAAGCAAAAGGGGTTCTTGTAAAAACTCTCCGACACTTTGAGCTAGAAGCATAACTTAGGGCTTATCGCATAGAAACTCCTCCAATGAGGAAAAACAGCGCAGCTGCACCAGGACCTATATGAGGTGTCGTCTCGTGGAAAGCATACTCCTTTGCAGGTATGGGAAGTGCCTGGTTCCCCTAAAAAGGCCAACTACTGGCACTCAGGGAGGCAGTGCGAATTTATCCGGCAAGAGATAATATCGCTGTGTTTACCAAGTGGGTAGGTATCTCGTCACCAAAGTTAGCTAGTTTTGGCGCTCTCCCCTGAGGGCATGACAGTAAGGTCAGTGGCTTCTGTTGTAAACCAGAGATAGATATCGACAAGTAGAAGAGGAAATTGCGGGAGAAGAATTGCTTGATTAACTATGGTGCTCGGGGGTGTAGCTATATACCCGAGTACCCCTATTGTGGCTGTCCATATCCAGAATCCCACAGACCTCTTGATGCTAGTTCACTAGCTCAACCGCCAAGTATCGTGAACCTCCACAATACTAGTATCAATACAGTATAATATCCGTGTATTCCAACAGCTTCCTAATATTCAAACGAGTGAGATACCGTGATAATCGATACGACCATTGGTGTAATTGATCTGCAATATACCGACAAATGCTGCGTGGCGTACCGTAGTTTAGTCTAGGATTCTTTTAATAACTCGGCTTGACCAAATCAATCTCAGCTTGAGCCTGCCTTGACTTCTACAGCTTATACAAGTACCGTACTCGAGTTCCATAGGACCCTTGTGTAGCTTATGATTCGCTACCAGATTTCAGGCGGATATCGCCGCCTCGGCCTACGATAGGTTTAGCTTGGCAGGTTACTTTATTTATTATGGTTGGACTGCTGATGTTCAGGCAAGTTTTCAAGTTTTCGTGGTTGCTAAGGGGGTGATTTCCATTGTGCGGAACCATATCATACGAGCACGACCGATGGATACAAGTCAAGTGGTCCTCATAGTAAAAGTTTGGCGAGTTCTTCTTATCAGACCCACGTGACTGTTATATCTACCGGTATTGGCCGCCCTCGTACTCGGGTGTGTACAGTACCCACGAGTCTTTGCCAAGAAAAACGCTGGGGTACCGAATTTTGGTGAGAAACTGGAGGTTTGTTCTCACTTCACACACCAAAATTCGGTACCCAGCGTTTTTCTTGGTAAAGACAACGTGAGTACAAGCACCCTGTGAATACGAGTGCCAGGCATATGGGAAGTTGGTGGCGGGTGTCAACACCACATGCTACCACCTCACGATCCCCTCTCCAGTGCTGAACTTTAGAAGCTTCATAGGCATGGTGTAACGATCCCTCCTTGAATAGTTTGTTCTTGGCGATTGGGAACGATACTTCTCTTCTTCTGCTATTTCTTTCCTTACTCTTATGATAGCACTAGGCCTCTGCCTACATGACCGATAGTACAAGACCTTTGTCTTCTATCAGGAATGCCTATCGTAAGCTTTCTCTAACTCTTCTTCATGAAGAGCTTTCCTTGGCATAACGATAATGTTGCAATAAAGATAAAGATCGTAAAGGTGTTTTATATTCGTTAAAGTAATAAGTAGGAAAAGTACTTAGAATTCAATCAAATTTTATTTAAACTTGTACCACCAATACTGACATATGACGAGTCCCAGGGCCAGACTCCCAGGTTGTCGCATCCCGGATACCACTAACTACGGACTAACTAAACCTCCAACCCCGTACCTCAAACATGCCCACCCCATGCCCCAACACGAATACTAAATACAAAGCCATCAATGGTAAAAAAAAATCCTCCTCAGCCCAGCCTACCCGCCAGCCAAGTTACCCAGGTATGTAGACCCGAGGGAAAGCTGACTTACAGGGCGAGGGCTTCCTAGCCAAGGGGGTACAAACCATCATAGAGAATCAGGGGTGCACTACACCAGCAGCGCAACCCAAAAGCTTCAACAGAAGCAGCCAGAACAAGATAGTCCTCAAGCCACCGGCACTTGACCGAACAGGCCCAGTTATTCAACTCATCCTCTAACTCCTCAGCTCACTCTGCAGGTGGCAAGCCTGCCATAGACTCTGTAGTAGCTGGTTTGCAGTAGCATACCAGCGAACGTGATGACCCTTCTGAGTCAGGGACAAGTGGCACGGGTGAGGTCTCGTCTTGTTTTACCCTGTGCTTCTGGTTTCTCTTCCTCTTCCCACCCCCAGGCGCAAGTCTAGCAATAGGAGTGGACGGGCCACCCTCATCACCACCCACCACCACTAGAGGCATTAGCCCGACCAGCCATGGGCTCAGCCACAGAGGACTCAGGTACCTTCCCCCCAGAAGGGGGTGATACCACTGCAGCTGGTACCACCATACCAGGATCTACCCCACCTACACCAGGAGCCAGCACCTCAACCGGACCTGACAAATCAGAACCGGTCCACCCACACCACCATCCACAACCGAAGCTGCAGGAGGGAGCAGAATAACCGGCAGCACAACATTCCCCCAAGGGAGCTCCTCCGCCGCACCCTAAGAATTCTCAGGGTCTAGCCCACCCCTCTCAACAGTGACCACAGTAGTAACCGAAGCGACTGAAGGGATAGGCGAAGAGGGGATAACCGTAGGAGCTTCAGCTACCAGAATTGTGACCAAACCGCGAACTCTATCACGTTCAGAGGTGAGGGTAGCCGATAAGATAGATATCTCTTTCTCAGCACAATGAAATCACAGAGAAAGGACAGAAATGTGATGTCGAAGGCGAGAGACTTCAACCTCTAGGGCGAGGTTCTTCTCAACGGCATGAGACAGAACTACCAAAGAAGGTAACATGGACACGGCAGAGTAGACAGAGGCTTGCTTAGCCATTGTGACCGTGAGGAGGTAACCATAGTGAACACCCGAAAGGATAAGTAGAAGGAAGAAAGGACTTCTAGCAAACGTAGGAGGAGGTATAACAACGAAGTCCCCGAAAGGTGTTCGAAGTTAAAAACTTGAAGCCTATTGTGAGATAGAAATCAAGGGCTCTGATTGGAACAACACCGAACCTTCACTACTGGCATAGGGTGAAAGAAGAAGGAAAAGTTTATAGAATTTGATCTAATTTTATTTAAACTCGTACCGCCAACACTGGCATACGACGAGCCCCCGCCAGCACAGGGATACCGCTAACCGGTATACCACTAATCCTAAGCTAACTAAGTCTACTGTCCCGTACCTACCATCCCCAAGTCATACCCACAGGGAAACTAATTACAAGACCATCGAACAACCCAGCGCGCGCCCTGGTCCAAGTTCGTAGCCCCTCTGGTATGAAGCCAACCAGTACTAAGCGTAGCCTCAGCCGAGCAAAAGACTGACCCGACCAGGTTCCTCTTCCAACAAACATAATACACTACTACCCGGTCTAGAAACCGTCCTGTAAAACCTCCACCACCATAGAAAACCAATAAAAAAGCAAACTAAACCTACAGGCGGCACAATGGCAGGGAGGAGGCGACCCACATGTCCACCTCTCGCATGCACATGCCAGGCTGTCAACCCTATGAACCCACTTTGCCAGTTGCCTCAGAAGAGCGTACCGGTGAGGAGGACCTGTACCTGCTACCTGTTCCCCAAACAAAACAACTCAAACATAGGAAATACATAGAGGTAGTGACAGACCGAGAAGGTCTATGGGGCCTATCTCCCACCCATAGTGCCATGCCTCCTCCTGCCAAACTCGTAGCCCAACCAAAGAAACCAAACAAACCCCATAAAAGCCCAGCGCGCAAGACCCAAACAAGTCCAACCAAGTGGTCGCAACGCACTATCCACACAGGTGGCCATCAGCCAGCCAGGCCACCAGGGAGCGTTACAGTACTCAGAAACTTTACCCAACAGCTTCAGCTGGACTGGAAACACTTAATTAGACCTCGCCTAATCTGACACAGGCCCAACTGGTACCCACAGGTGCCTCTTCTCCCCCAATCAGCCCGCTCCAAGCCCCACACACCAGACGCCGCAGAGCCCATCCAGCCCCTCCATCCCCTCAGATAGATTAACGATCCGACAGCCATAGGACAGCCTATACCCAGCCCCATCACGCAGCCACTGGTCTTGGCCACACCAACAGAGCCCCAACCTTCAACATTCTATAGCTGAGGGGATTCCACCAGCCACAGCCAGGAGCCACAAAGGAGGCAGCACCAACACCCGAAGGCATCGGCACCAGCCACACCATCCAAACCAGCCAAACTGAAGTCCAACTGAGTCAGGAAAGAGTAAGCAGAGCCAGCCAAAGCCAGCCCCACAGGTCCAGCAACAGGCACGGACCAAATGACAGGCAAGAGGCATCCTCAACTGACGCTAAAAGAAGGGGGAGGGCGAATGAACAGAAGCAGACAAACAGAAGGTAGGCCCTACTTACAATGGATGAAGACGCCAATCACGATCCACAACCGAATTACCTAAATGCACAGACAACGCGAGTGTCTGGCAGCCAATCGTCCCACACTACCCCAGGTAGCGACGAGGACCACACCGGAGGGTAAGCATTTGCAGGATCAAAGCCATCCCTACCGAGGTGAGGAGGAGACACCTGACTGAATCTCCGTAAATGCCACAAGGACTAAAACTCCATGGGAACAGCAATAAACATCATCCTAGGATTCCAACCATAGAAATATAATGTAACGAGAAGGGGCTGGGTGGGTACCACCCTGCCACCTGAGGAATGATGCGGTCGGTACGATAAGCTGAAGCTTGGGAAGGTCATCAGTCTAATCCAAGGGTGTTTTGTATCGTGAGATCTAAGAATTCCATTAAAATCAAACAAGAACATGAGGTGGCCCAAAGAACAACACAGGTGATCCCCACAAACACAATATTCCATCCCCCCCAATCAAACACGAAACCTGCGAGTAGACAATAGACAGAAAGCCGTAGACATTGTACCGAATGGGGCTCGTAAGTGACCGTGATGAAATACATGAGGGATAGTATCGTGAGAAACGATCTAGCAACAAAACGAGAAGCAAACAAGTAATTTGCCACACAACGCCTAACAGACCTCAACACCAAAGACCCCAGAGACTACTGAGCGAACTCAGATATCTCCCCCAGAATCGGAGGCATCAGGGCCCATCATGGGTGCGAAAGAAACAATCGGGGCGAAGCGATAGTAAGGACAAGGAAAAGTACTTAGAACAAAGTGTGAAGAACCTATCCTCCTCGGCCGCACCGGCCTCCATATATAGTATTCTTCCCGCTCGTAGTCATGTGATCCAAAGTGGTCACATGTGTAAAACCAAATCATAACAAACTAATCATGTGACCAAAGTGGTCACATGCTCAAAAACCCATGACCTTGTAGCAAGGTCATGTGCAAAAACTCATAAACCAATCATAACACAATAAACAAGTCATATGACTCGACTGAGTCACATGCGTAAAACCCATGACCTCATAACGAGGTTATGTGCGAAACCTAAATCATATGTATAAGGCATACCTACAAGGCATGCTTGTAAGGTATACTCACTAGGTATAACTGGTATGGGTACTCGGTTATTAGTTTTGTTTTATATTTTGTTTTAAGTATCACTTTGATACTTGGTTTGTTTTAAGTATTGTTTGATACTTGGTTTTGTTTTATGTTTTGTTTTAAGTATCGCTTTGATACTTAATTAGTTTCACCAAAGTGTATTGGTTGATACATTTGATTAGTTTTGTTCATGTTAGACATGAACAGATTTGTGTATTTAAAGATGGCCTCTTTCTACAACAGAAAAGGCAGACTTCAACAGGTAGTATTTCAATATACTTGGTTGAAGGGTTACTTCTTTGTTCCTCAGTACACCCGCAAAGCATGCTTTAGTTCTGAGCTCTCGCCTCCTCTCTGGAAGAGCAGGCCAGCTGCCAACTATCATATCTAAAACCGATAATGTGATTAGCACCTTGCGAACATGTTAAAAAAAACTTTTAAACTTTTTTTAACCCCCGCAAGTGGTTAAGAACTTGTCCCCAGATTTATGCCTAATCCACCTATCGATATCGACCTCAGAACGCTAGCCAACAGAAGCGGCAGAATCACGGCACATTCGGCTTCTTCTCAAATCCAACATAGAGTCTTTGACGACCAGGAGAAGTGTAACGTGTTCGCAAGGTGCTAATCACGTTAACAGTAATAGGTACGATAGTTGGCAGGTGGCCTGCTCTTCCAGAGAGGAGGCGAGAGCTGAGAACGAAAGGAGGCTTCGAGGGTGTACTGGGGGACAAAGAAGTAACCGTTCAACCAAGTATATTGAAATACTGTCCGTCGTATTCAGCCTTTTCTATCGTAGAAACAGGCGGTCTTTATATAAACAAATCTGTTCATGTCTAGCATGAACGAAACTAATCAAAGGTATCAATTGATACTCTTTGGTAAAACTCCTTAAGTATCAAAGCGGTACTTAAAACAAAACATAAAACAAAACCAAGTATCAAAGCGATACTTAAAACAAAACATAAAACAAAACCAATAACCAAGTACCCGTACTGTTTACATTCTCCAAAACAAAACAACTGTTTAAACAAACAAAAACCTAATAATCATCAAAATCATCAGCCAAAGAATCAAAGGCTTCAAACTCCGCCATCTCTTGTTCATCATAGGTATCACACCAGGGACAAGAAGAAACTCTAAGGAAGCACTTAGACTCGAAAAAATCTAAATCACAGTAGTCACGAATACCAGATTCGTGCTGTACATCAACCCAAGCATGATCGCAATCAGGACAGTAATCAATCCAGAGGATTTCGAAGTAGTCTTCAAGTTGGATAGCATCGCGGTTCAACAACAGTCCAACAACGTGTTGTCGCTCCCTCATATTGAGTTCCACATAGTTTGACATCGTTATGGTATTCGGATGGTGATTGGTGACTAGATAAGGTTGTCGAGGGCCTGCTCCATAGCTTGATTTTCCTCATCGCTGCTTTCGAATTCCGACTCAAAGTATGGTGACCAAAATCCATCTCTAGCTTCGAGTTCTGCGTGCCATCGTTCAGTTTCTGGCATTGTAGGTGTCCAGCACATGGTGATATAATTGATTGTTAGGGGGAGGAATTCGTTTGGCATGTTGTCTTTCCATCATTCGTTCACCATATCCATTGCGTGCTCTAGTCCCTCTAGTGGTTTCCAACTGTTTTCGCTCGTCGGATATCCTTTCCACTTGACTAGGAACTGATCATTTCCATGCCAAAGGCAGTGGTCTCGGATTTCTTCAACTTTCCATTCATCTTTCTTTTCAATGATGATAGGTGCGGGTCGAGAGTGGGTTCTTCCAGGGAACTTGGAGTCGTCATTTGGGTGGAACCGTTTGACAGCAGAGGCGTGAAAGACTACAGTATTGCGGTGGTACATACGTCCGTCCATCTGGACAGTATAGTTCTCTGTATGCTCGTCAAAGGATATGACTTTGAAGGGTCCACGCCATCAGGGTTGCAGTTTCTTGCTGCGTCCAACATTGGTAATGAAGATGTTACCGTGTACCATGAGCATGTCTCCTGGTGAGATGGGAATATGTTTGCGTCGTCGTTTCTGGGCAGTAGAAGTGCTTCGGAATCGGGCAGCCTTAACAGCTTGGAAGGCATCGTTCCAAATTGCTTGGTGGCGGTTTAGATGGTCGTCAGAGGCAGGGACTGAGGAGTTCTTAAATAGTGTTGTAGGTAGGAGGGGGTATTGACGGCCAAAGACTGCCTTGTATGGTGACATTCCCAAGGTATCTGAAAATTCGGCATTGATATATGCAGCGAGCTCAACAAGGGCTGGTTCCCAGTTGGTTTGTCATTCATTGATCATGTTCCTAATTCCGGTCTTAACTTCGCGGATTTTTCGTTCTACCTGTCCATTAGTCTCAGGGTGTCCAGGGGCAGCCATAATGTGGTTTATTCCGAGGGAGGTCAAGGTTTGCTTCCAGAATCTAGCGGTAAAGCAGGGATCAGGGTCACTGACGATAGATAAGGGGTACCCATGGGGGGTAAACAGGTATCATTGGAGGTTATTCCAGGTGTCTTTGGAGAAATCGGTAACTTTGATTGGAATGAGCCATGTGTACCCAGAGAATCGATCCACAGCTACCAAGATGGTATCATATCCTGCCGACTTGTTGACTGGTCCTGCGAAATCGATGGCATATGATTCGAATATTTCACATGGTAGTTGGAGGGTCTGTGCCTTTCCTTCAGGTAGTTGTGTTCGCTCCTTGTTTGCCTGGCAGAGTTCATATTGTTTGACGAAATCGCGGAAATCTTTGCGCATCTCAGGCCAGTAAACATATTCTGAAGCATATTGAAGGTTGCGATCCGCGCTGTGGTGTCCTTGGTTGTGAATCTCAGATATGACATATTCTCTAATCGTCATTCCGTTGAACATATGGCCTTTTAGTATGTATAGGCAATGTTCACCGTAACGGGTGCTGGTAAAGACCATTCCGTTGGATATGTTATAGGGGGCGAGGTCTCCATGCCTGGAGCTATCCATGGCTTTGAAGTGAATCGGGTCATGGCGGTATCCTGCTATCATTTGGCTTCAGAAAGACGAGGTTACTGCTTCTGTGGTCGATCTAAGATCTCGTTCATCCTCGATTCGGGATCCTCTTGTTGGTTCGATAGCGGCTTCCTCTTCCTCAAAGGTTTCATAGAGTTGACGCCGATGCTCGGGAATAGTAGGGGGTATGACCGAGACAATGGTTTCATTGTTGTATACTCGTAAGGGTCCACCATATAGTGGCCGTGAGTCGATTACGGGAGGAGAGGATGGCGGGACTGACTGTGGGGGGTGTAAATAGGATATTGCATCAACGTAGGCTGCTGCTTGTTCGAGTTCTTCAAGACCTTGGTATCCTGTTGGAGCAGGGTTAAGGACATGATGATATTGGGTTGACTCATTTCGATCGATCATCTCTTCTTCTCCTTCTGCGGTGTCGAAGCTGGTGTCTTTGGAATCATTAGCAGGCATATAGTATGGTCGCTGGTATCTGTTTCCGAACTTAATCTCAGTCTGGTGAAAAGGGCAGGTGTCGTGGTAACAGTAGGACCAGTGGAGTCTGCTTTGTTCAAGTTCGTGAGGAGGTGTGCTGCGGAGCGTGCAATTGTCTTTCAATTCTTCATCAATGTCCTTTCCTCGTTCTGTTCCGGCAGCACTGTACATGGTGTAAGAGAAAGGATTGGAGAGAGTGGCAGAGCTGGCAGCAGCCATCAATGGTTCTTGTTCATAGGAGGTGTCGTCAGGGCTGTCCTCGCTTTGTCTGGTGTGGTCGTGAACAAGGGGAGGGTTTGCGAGGTCTTGATTCTCATATAGGCGGGAGAGAGCATCAGCTAAATAGTTCGTTCTTCCAGGGGTGTAGATGAATTTTTGCATCGTATTTGCTGATTTCGCCTATCCATCTTGTTCTTCTTCTTCCAGGTATCCTTTCTGTTTTAAGATTGGTGAGAGGTTGGTGGTCGGTAACAATAGTGAAGGTATTGCCCATCAGGATGTGATTGAAAGCGGCGAGAGCATCAATCACAGCAAGGGCTTCCTTGTCTGTTGTTCCATGGTTCTTCTGTGAGTTAGTGAACTTCCTGCTGTATAATGCCGCCAGTCTTGCCGTTTCATGGGAGGCCCCTTGTCCAACCCCTGCTCCAAATCCAACATCCGATACATCAGTAATCAGCCATATCGGTTCTGGTTTACTATAGTCGATAGGTTGAATAACGTTGGCATTTTTAATCAATTCCTTGATGTTGGTAAATGCTTGGTCATGAGTGTGGGTCCAGACAAATTCTGCATTGCCGGTAAGGTCTGTGAGTGGTGCTGTCACAGTGGCGTGGTGTGCGAGGAACTGGGAAATATAGTTGACTAGTCCTAGGAATCGCATGAGTTCCTTTTGATTCTGGGGTGTTGACCATTCCGTTAAACAGGCTATTTTTCCAGGGGCTGCGTGTATTCCTTCATCATCTATGACATGTCCTAGGATATCGAGTTTATCGGCAAACAGAATTGACTTGTTTCTGCTAGCATAGAATTTAGCTTCCCTTAGTTTGGTGCAAACCAGTCCTATATGGTAGGTATGTTCTATTTCGGTGTTCGAGAAGATGAGAATATCATCAATGTAAACCCAGACAAAATGGTGGAGGTATTCACTTAGGAGGTTTTCCATAATTCACATAAAGGTGGCGGGCACATTCATATCACCTTGTAACATAACTCGGCTAATGAAACTTCCGAAGGGTGTTTTGAAGCTGTTGTAGCGTTCGCTTTCTGGATCTAACCTTGTTTGGAAGTAGGCATCGCTTAGGTCAATCTTACTTCGGAATCTAGCCCGTCCAACTGCATTTAGGATCTGGGTTTGGTTTGGGATAGCGGAGCTGTCCATAACGGTGTTTTCGTTCCGTAGTTTGAGATCAACCAAGAGGCGGATTCTTTTGCCATCTGCTTTGGGTTGAACAAACATAGGAGCGGCACCTGGGGCTTCTGCCCAGTAGATGACTCCTCTTCTTTATTGTTGGTTGATCCAATCACAAAGTGGGCTTTTGTATGCGTCAGGAATAGAGTAGGTGGGTTGGTTCTTGAGATTGGAGGGGTCTCGGAGGCGGATGTGGTGGTTCACCTCTCTCATAGGCGGTAGTTCTTCGGGTATTTGATCAGGGAAAACATCAGAGTATTCATCCAATAGTTTTCGGGTAGTTGCATCACAGACTGCGGCTCGGTATTCTCCGCTTGTTGGCTTGTATGAGACTCTGACCTTCTGATCTGGGAAGTCGATAGTTGATTTCCCACACCTGATTATAGCTTTGTGGCGGTTCAGGAATGGCATGCCTATTAGGGCATCGTATTTGGCTAAATTTCCAACCAGCATTTCTTGGGGGGGTAGGACTGCAGAACCAAGTCGAATGGTCGCACTACAGGTTTTATGGCTTGTGGATCGTGATCCTTTTACTGCCATATTGACTGGTATGGGTTGGTTAAGGTCTCGAGTGGGGAGTCCATGGACGGAGACAAAGGCATTACTGATCATATCTCTTCCGATTGCGCCAGTGTCGAATAGGACTCAAGCCCTTTTGCCATTGATCAGGATATTACCTTCCAGAGCGGTGTGTGCTTTGAATGTGGCCGGAGGTCGAACACTGTTGCATTCCACAGCGATATATCCGATATGGATTTCTTCATATTCACTGGATTGGGCGTTATCGCTTTCAACATTGTTGGCCGACGCCTCTTGCTTAATTGCCTTTCCTTTTCCTTTCTTTGTAGGACAGTTCTTTGCCATGTGCCCTGTTTTTCCACATTCAAAACATTCTCCTTTTTGCCGTCTCGATTCTTTGGAGGATTTTGTTTTCTTCTTGAAAACCCGTGGGGTATCGTCTTCAGAGTTGCTGGAGGCTTTGTGTCGTCGCTGGCTGTTCCTGTTAGAGGATGTCTGTGTTTTGTACGCCTTGGTCTCATGGAGAATGGCGTCCTTTCGTTCTGCTCTTGCAATTATTACTGCAATATCATCGCCATCTTCCTCGAGTGGTTCTACTTCTCGCCGGAGGGTAGGGTGCATGGTGTCGTAGAATCATCGCTTCAGGATGTATTAGGAGATACTTCCTCTCTCCATTCGGTCCTTATACGTTATTAGGTCCGTAGCCACATCGGTGATTCGCTTGACATGTGTTCCGTTAACTTGCTGGAGCTGGTTGAATTTGTTGTATAGGAGGTCGTTGGTTATAGAGGATTGGAATCGTCCTTTCAGGTAATCAAGAACGGTTGATCCTCTTAATCTTACATTCCCACCGAAATCCTTATAGCATTGGTGGTATGCGTTGGTTGCCTTTCCTTCACAGAATGATCCAATGATAGGTCCGATTGTCGGGTCTTCCACATCTTTTCCTTGTAAGAGTAGGAAGTGTGAGAGTTCTGTTGCCCATCGTTCAAAGGCTTCAGGTTTGAGGTCTTTCCCTTCGCCTGTGAACTTCGCTGGGAGGTGGAGTTTAAACTTATGGGGTTCAAATGCTGCAGGTACCTCCTCTTCTTCAGGCCTTGCCCGAGACTTTCCTCCTCCAGAAGGCCCTCCTCCTGTGCTAGCCATATCTGATTCGCTACTACATTCGGGGTCGTTTGGAGGTTCAAAGGAAGGCTTGTTTGCTGGAGTAGAAGCGAATTCTCCTGGAGGTTGTGTATCTTCCGTGTTTGCAGGATTACCCGGCTCTTTAGCAGAGCGCCGGGGTTGTTTCTTCCTTGTAAGGTCTTGCCGTGGGATTTGCTTCCCACTCCTGATCGTCAAAGACTCTATCTTGGGTTTGAGATGAAGCCAAATGTGCTGTGATTCTGCCGCTTCTCTCCACTAGCGTGCTAAGGTGGATATCGATAGGTTGTTCAGGCCTAAATCCGGGGACAGGTTCTTAACCACTTGCTGAGGTTAAAAAAATGTAACGTATTCGCAAGGTGCTAATCACGTTAACGGTAATAGGTACGATAGTTGGCAGGTTGCCTGCTCTTCCAGAGAGGAGGCGAGAGCTGAGAACTAAAGGAGGCTTCAAGGGTGTACTGGGGAACAATGAAGTAACCATTCAACCAAGGATATTAAAATACTGTCTGTCGAAGTCTGCCTCTTCTATCGTAGAAACAGGCGGTCTTTAAATACACAAATATGTTTATGTTTTACCATGAACGAAACTAATCAAAGGTATCAAGCGATACACTTTGGTAAAACTTCTTAAGTATCAAAGCGATACTTAAAACAAAACATAAAACAAAACCAAGTATCAAACGATACTTAAAACAAACCAAGTATCAAAGCGATACTTAAAACAAAACATAAAACAAAACCAAGTATCAAACGATACTTAAAACAAACCAAGTATCAAAGCGATACTTAAAACAAAACATAAAACAAAACCAAGTATCAAACGATACTTAAAACAAACCAAGTATCAAAGCGATACTTAAAACAAAACATAAAACAAAACCAAGTATCAAACCATACTTAAAACAAACCAAGTATCAAAGCGATACTTAAAACAAAACAGAAAACAAAACCAATGACCAAGTACCCGTACCTGTTACAAGTGGGAAGCAGATCCCACAACAAGACCTTACAAAAAAGAAACAACTCCGGCGCTCTGCTAAAGAGCCTTGAAAACCCGCAAACACAGAAGACACACAACCTCTAGGAGAATTTCCTTCTACTCCAGCAAAGAAGCCTTCCTTTGAACCTCCAATCGACCCCAAATCTAGTAGCGAATCAGACATGGCTAGTACAGGAGGAGGGCCTTCAGGAGGAGGGCCTTCTAGAGGAGGAAAATCTTGGGCTCAAGAAGAGGAAGTATCCACAGCATTTAAACCTCTTAAGTTTAAACTCCACCTTCCAGCAAAGTTTACAGGAGAAGGAAAAGACCTCAAACTCGTGGCCTTTGACCTTTGGGTGACGGAACTCACGTACCCTCTTCTCCTGCAAGAGAAAGATGTAGAAGATCCTCCAATAGGACTATTCATTGGATCTTTCAACAAAGGAAAGGCAACCGATGCATACCACCAATGCTGTAAGAAATACGGCGGAAGTGTAAGATTAAGGGGATCTACAGTTCTCGATTTCCTGAAAGGCCGATTCCAATCCTCTATCACTAACGACCTCCTATTCAACAAATTCAACCAGCTCCAGCAAGTTAATGGAATACATATCAAAAGAATCACAGATGTAGCTACAGATCTGATAATGTAGAAGGAGCGAAGGGAGAAAGGAAGTATCTCCAAATACATGCTGAAGTGACGATTCTATGACACTATGCATCCTACCATCCAGCCAGAAGTAGAACCACTCGAGGAAGACCCCGATGATATTGCAATAATAATTGCAAGAGCAGAACGAAATGACGCCATCCTCCATAAAACTAAGGCATACAAAATACAGACATCCTCTAGCAGCAATAGTCAACTACGACACAAGTCCCCCAGCAACTTTGAAGATGATACCCCACAGGTTTTCAAAAAGAAAACCAAATCCTGCAAAGAATCATGAAGGCAGGAAGGAGAATGTTTTGAATGTGGAAAAACAGGACATATGGTAAAGAACTGCTCCACAAAGAAAGAAAAAAGAAAAGCGATTAAGCAAGAAGCATTGGCCAACAATATTGAGAATGATAGTAATGATACCGAATCCAGCGAATATGAGGAGATCCATATCAGATATATCGATGTGGAATACAATAGTGTCCGACCTCCTGCTACATGTAAAGCACACACCACCCTGGAAGGTACTATTCTGATCAATGGCAAAAAGGCTTGAGTCCTATTCAACAACCAGTGCGATTGGAAGAGACATGATCAGCAATGCCTTTGTCTCTGTCCATGGACTCCCAACCCGAGACCGTAGCCAACCCATACTAGTCAAAATGGCAGTAAAAGGGTCAAGATCAACAAGCCATAAAGCCTGTAGCGCAACTATCCGACTTGCTTCTGCCACCCTACCCCCCCAGGAGATGCTAGTTGGAAATCTAGCCAAATACAATGCCCTGATAGGAATGCCATTCCTGGACCGCCTCAAAGCTATAATCAGGTGTGGGAAATCAACCATCAATTTCCCAGATCAGAAGGTAAGAGTCTCATGCAAGCCAACTAGTGCAGAGTATCGAGCCACAGTCTGTAAAGCAATGGCCCAACGCCTATTGAATGAATGCTCTGATGTTTTCCCTGATCAGATTTCCGCAGAACTACTACCTATGAGAGAAGTGAACCATCACATCCGTCTTCGTGACTCCTCTAATCTTAAGATCCAACCTACCTACTCTATCCCTGACGCATACAAAAGCCCACTATGTGACTGGATCAATCAACAACAAAGAAGAGGAGTCATCTACCGAGCAGAAGCCTCAGATGCCACCCCTATATTTGTTCAACCTAAATCAGATGGCAAAAGAATCCACCCCTTGGTTGATCTCAAACTATGGAATAAAAACACGGTTATGAACAGCTCCGCTATCCCAAACCAAACCCAAATCCTGAATGCAGTTGGATGGACTAGATTCCGAAGCAAGATTGATCTAAGCGATACCTATTTCCCAACAAGGCTAGATCCAGATTCAGAATGCTACAACAGTTTCAAAACACCCTTTGGAAGTTTCATTAGCCGAGTTATGTTGCAAGGTAATATGAATGCGCCTGTCACCTTTATACGAATTATGGAAAACCTTCTAAGCGAATACCTCCACCATTTTGTTTGGGTATACATTGATAATATTCTCATCTTCTCAAATACTAAAATAGAACATGCCTACCATATTAGTTTTGTTTGTACCAAACTAAGGGAAGCTAAGTTCTATGCTGGTAGAAACAAATCAATCCTGTTTGCCAATAAGCTCGATATCCTAGAACATGTGATAGATGACGAAGGAATACATGCAGCCCTTGTAAAAGTTTCCTGTTTAACAGCATGGACAACACCCCGGAATCAAAAGGAGCTCATGCGATTCTTAGGACTAGTCAACTGTATCTCCTAGTTTCTACCATACCACGCTACTGTGATAATGCCGCACACAGACATTACCGGCAATGCAGAATTTGTCTGGACCCATACTCATAACCAAGCCTTTACCAACATCAAGGAATTGATTAAAAACGCCAATGTTATACGACCTATCGACTACAGCAAACCAGAACTGATATGGCTGATTACTGACAAATCGGATGTAGGAGTTGGAGCATGGGTTGGACAAGTAGCCTCTTATGAAATGGTAAGACCAGCAGCATTACACAGCAGGAAGTTCACTAATTCACAAATGAACTATAAAACTACGAACAAGGAAGCCCTTGCTTTGACTGATGCTCTTGCCACTTTCAACCACATCCCGATGGGCAATACCTTCACCATTGTCACCGACCATCAACCCCTTACTAATCTTAAAGCAGACAAAGCTCCTGGAAGGAGAAGAACATGATGGATAGCAGAAATCAGCAAATACGATGCAAAAATCATACATACCCCAGGAAGAACGAACTATTTAGCTGATTCTCTCTCCCGCCTATACGAAAACCAAGAACTCACAGACCTTCCTCTTGTTCATAACCACACAAGACAAATCGAAGACAGCCCTGACGACACCTCCCATGAACAAGAACCATCGATGGCTACAGCCAGTACTGCCTCTCCCTCCAATCCTTTCTCTTACACTATGTACAGAGCTGCCGGAACAGAACAAGGAAAGGACAGTGATGACGAGTGGAAAGACAATTGCACCCTCCACAGTACACCTCCTCATGAGCTTGAATATAGTAGACTCCACTGGTCTCACTGTTACCTAGATACCTGCCCTTTTCACCAGACTGAGATTAAATTTGGCAACAGATACTAGCGACCATACTCTATGTCTGCTGACGATTGTAAAAACACCAGTTGTGATACAGCAGAAGAAGCAGAAGAGATAATGGATGAAGATGGATCGACCCAACCTCCCCTTACTCTTAATCCTGTCCCAAAACAACATGAAGGTCTTGAAGAACTCGAACAAGCAGCAGCCTAGACGGATGCAATGTTTTACCTACACCCTCCGCAGCCAGCCCTACTATCCTCTCCCCCCATACCTGATTCACAACCACTGTATGGTGGACCCTTACGAGTATACAATAAGGAAACCATTGTTTCTGTCATACCTCCCACCATTCCCAAGTATCGCTGACAACTCTATTAAACCTTTGAAGTAGAAGAGGAAGCCCCTATCGAACCGACAAGAGGATCTCTCATTGAGGATGAACGAGATGTTAGATCAACTACGGAAGAATTAACCTCCTCTTTCCAAAGCCAAATGATAGCAGGATATTGCCATGACCCGATCTACTTCAAAGCCATGGATAGCTCTAGACATGGAGATCATGCCCCCTACAATATATCTAACGGAATGGTCTATACCAGCACCCATTACGGTGAACATTGCCTAAACATCCCGAAAGGCCATATGTTCAATGGAATGACTATTAGGGAATATGTCATTACCGAAATCCACAACAAAGGACACCTTAGTGTGGACCGTAACCTCTAATATGTCTCAGAATATGTTTACTGACCTGAAATGAAAAAAAGACTTCCGCGATTTTGTCAAACAACGTGAGCTCAGCCAGGCAAATAAGCAGCGAACGCAACTACCTGAAGGGAAAGCGCAAACCCTCCAGCTACCATGTGAAATATTCGAATCTTATGCCATCGATTTCGCAGGACCATTCAATAAGTCCACCGGATATGACACCATCTTGGTAACTGTAGATCAATTTTCTGGATACACATGGCTTATACTAATGAAGGTTACCGATTCCTCCAAAGATACCTGGAATAACCTTCAAAAATACCTATTTACCCCCCATGGATACCCCTTATCTATTGTCAGTGATGCTGATCCGTGTTTCACCACCAGATTCTGGAAGCAAACCTTGACCTCTCTCGGAATCAACCTCATTATGGCTGCTCCTGGACATCATGAGACTAATGGCCAAGCAGAATGAAAAATCCACGAAGTCAAGACTGGAATTAGGAATATGATCAATGAAGGGCAAGCTAACTGGGAACCAGCCCTCATTGAGCTTGCCGCATATATCAATGCCGGATTTTCAGACACCTTGGAAATGTCTCCATACAAGGCAATTTTCGGCCGTCAATATGCTCTCCTACCTACAACTCTCTTTAAGAATTCCTCAGTCCCTGCCTCCGATGACCACCTAAACCGCCATTAAGCAATTCAGAATGATGCCTTTCAAGCTGTTAAAGTTGCCCAATTCCGAAGCACCACTACTGCTCAGAAGCGACGATGCAAACATGTCCCTATTTTACCTGGTGACATGCTCATGGTACATGGAAACATGTTCATTACCAATGTTGGAAGCAGCAAGAAGCTACAACCCTGATAGCGAGGACCCTTCAAGGTGTTATCATTTGATGAGCATACAGAAAACTGCACTGTCCAAATCGATGGATGCATGTACCGCCGCAATACTGCAGTCTTCCACGTCTCTGCTGTCAAGCGATTCTACCCAAATGACGACTCCAAGTTCCCTGGAAGAATCCAGTCTCAACCTGCACTTATCATCATTGATAAAAAAGATGAGTGGGAAGTTGAAGAAATCCGAGACTACCACCTGTGACATGGAAATGATCAGTTCCTGGTCAAATAGAAAGGATACCCAATGAGTAAAAATAGCTGGAAACTACTAGAAGGACTAGAACATGCTATGGATATGGTGAATGAATGGTAGAAAGACAACATCCCAAGCGATTCCCTACCCCAAACGATCAATTACATCACCATGTGCTGGACACCTAAGATGCCAGAGACTGAGCGATGGCATGCAGAACTCGAAACTAGGGATGGGTTTTGGGCACCATACTTTGAATCGGAATTCGAAAGCAGCGATGAAGAAAACCAGGCTATGGAACCAGCTCTCGATAACCTTATCTAACCACTGTCCTCCATCCGAATACCATGACGATGTCAAACTATTTGGAACTCAATGTGAGGCTGCGATAACAGGTTGTTGGACTGTTGTTGAACCGCGATGTTATCCAACTTGAAGACTACTTCAAAATCCTCTGGATAGACCACTGTCCTGATTGCAATAACGCTTAGGTTGATGTACGATCTTGGCAACAAAATTTGTGGCCCCCTCCCTTCCAATGCCAAGCATCATACATTCCAACCACCATGACAGAGCCTCGTACAACACCGGTCAAAACAGCACCTGGAGGTGAATGGACTACACCAGTCCGTACAAGAGTTCTTACACTTTGTGAGTCTGGAATGTCAAAGCATGAAGTTAAGCGACACACCAGTGTACCGCTACCGATGATTCGGCAGTGGGTTAAAAACCCACATCAGCGCAGGCCTCATACTCAATCCGGTCGGCTACGCAGCCTCACAAAGCATGATATCAACTATTTGATACATGTGCTCAGAAGGAACTGGGAGAGGAGGAGACTTTACTGGACGAAATTGGGACAACAGGCAGGATTGTCGGTATCTGGACGTACAGTCCATTGTGCACTTGAGTTGGAAGGCTATACATGCTGTAAGGCTTGTAAGAAGCCATTTATCGGTTGGGAAGCTCAGAAGGAGAGACTCAGTTATGCGACCAAACATGCTGATAAGCCAAAGGCATGGTGGCGGCAACATATCTATTCTGACGAGTCAACCTTTAATACCTCTCGTCGAGGTTCTGATTGGGTCACCAGACTCCCTACTGAACGCTACCATAAGGATTGTATCCAATTTTCCTTTACTAGTGGCCAGGCATCGGTAGCCATATGGGGTTCAATAAGCCATAATTGGAAGTCGCCTTTGGTCTTTCTTCAAGGGACAGGCAAGTGTGGAATCACTATGAAAGACTACTTGGAACAAACTCTTTAGCCAATTGTGGGTCCCGCATTTAGTGGTTCGGTAGAGGACTATTCTGTTACTCCAGAAGCAGAGTTCGTTGAAGATCAGGCACCATGGCATGGGACGAAACAGGGTCTTGTAGAGCCCAAGAAGGAGTTAGGCATTCCGCTACACGAACCACCCTCCGCTTCACCGGACCTCAATCCGATAGAGAACGTATGGAGGATCCTCAAGCAGCATATCAAGGCGCGAAGACACTTTCCCGGAACCTATCATGAGATACGTAACGCAATTCAGGAGGAATGGGATTGACTGAAACTATCAGAGTGGAATCAATTGATTGATACCATGCCTGATAGGTTGAAACAATGTAGAGAGCAGAGAGGCATGCAAACAAAATTTTAATTTTCTTTACTATGTAATGTATTACATACTATATAATGGTATTCAAATTCTCTGTTTTTCTATTCTATTATTGTGATCGTTCATATGTCGTTGGTGGTGAGGGGCCACGAATTTTGTCACCAAGATCGTACAGCATGAATCTGGGTTTCGTGACTACTGTGACCTGCATTTCTTGGGGTCTAAATGTTTTCTTAGGATTTTTTCTTGTCCCTGGTGTGACACTTGGGATGAAGAAGAGATGGCAGAAATTGAAGCCTTTGATTTTTCTGATTCCACTTTTGATGATTATTAGGTTTTGTTTGGTTAAACAATTATTTTATTTTGGGGAAGGTAACCAGTACAGGTACTCAGTTATTGGTTTTGTTTTATGTTTTGTTTTAAGTATCACTTTGATACTTGGTTTGTTTTAAGTATCATTTGATACTTGGTTTTGTTTTATATTTTGTTTTAAGTATCACTTTGATACTTAATTAGTTTCACCAAAGTGTATCAGTTGATACCTTTGATTAGTTTCGTTCATGCTAGATATGAACAGATTTGTGTATTTAAAGACCGCCTGTTTCTACGACAGAAAAGGCAGACTTTGACAGGTAGTATTTCAATATACTTGGTTGAACGGTTACTTCTTTGTTCCTCAGTACACCCTCGAAGCCTCCTTTAGTTCTCAGCTCTCGCCTCCTCTCTGGAAGAGCAGGCCACCTGCCAACTATCGTATCTAAAACCGATAATGTGATTAGCACCTTGTGAACATGTTATACCAGGTGTACGTCTCATGACTTATCATCCAGTCATGTACGAAACATAACAAATCATAACATAATAAGTCATATGACCTAAATGAGTCATATGTGTGAAACCATAACATACCTATGACTCATAATCATGAGTCATGTAAAAACCTTTTCCGTGCCAAGTCACGTTCGTGACACCTGGATACCAAACCTCATTGTGGGGCTAAACAAAATTTTCACTCCCTCTGTTATTAGGCTTTGGTCCCTTTGCCAAATTGTGGTTCCTGTCCTCCCCCTCCCTCCATGGTGGCCAATTTGGCTAAGCTGTATGATGTTGCAAATACTCCTCCACCTCTCTGGGTTCTTTTACTTAGTCGGGTTTACTTCTTTACTAATGTATGGATTACTCGGCAATGCGTGATTGGTATTGCACTGCCTTTAGTCACGCCCGCATCCGATCAGCCATAAACAATCACTCTACTAGAGGCCCGCATGTCCAGGTCGGCTGCCTTCATTACACAAAGCGAACACATCATGGTTCTCCCCTATATTCCTAGCTACTACCTAATACTAGACAGGTTAAAAAATGGGGAATATAGTTTATCAAGGTGGTTTCCTTTGTTGGGTTTCTTATGTGTTTCCTTCCTCAAGAGAATATGGTGTGGGTTTTCTTGTTGGCTCCTGCCGGTCCTGTTTTGTGCTTTTTTTGTTTTGCGCAGAAGGAGTTTTCATGGGGGCGGATGTGCAGTTAGTTCCATACCAGAGAGACTTGGGCTGGCTTGTTTTCCCAAGGGCCTGCGGAGGAGGTTTTTGACCAACATGTCTAAGGACTAAATCAGGGGTGTGGGGCGGTTATTGCAGAGGTGCCCTTGTATCTAGGATCCATGCTTTAGCTGGGCTGTGCTCTTATAGTGGAGGTTTACACCTTTAAGCAAATAGATTCTACGATTTAACGAAAAAAAAAAAAAAAAACAAGTGTCAGGGATAGTGTTTTCGTACGGAACAGGGTTTATTTTGTGGGTTAACCTAAATTAACTGTTCAGATACTTTATCCCTATGCCTTGTACCCCGTCTCCCGACATACTGCAAAAACTCGCTAAATCCACCATCGGTATCGTAATCTGGCCCACAGCCTTCGCAATCCGAGACAAAGTACCCTGAGATAGAATACAGTAGTATTATCCAGATAGAGTGTACTTGTAGCTTGTGGAGGCTGAGATTGTTGGATCTCATTAACTGGTATTCGTGATTTTGTTAACCTACTCTGTTAGGTCTATTGCTGTTTAGACGGAGGCTTCCGAGTTTTTACTGTACGAGTACCTGCCAAAGTGATGTATCATCCCGACAGACAAGAAGAAGTAGGTGAGTAGTCTACGAGTACGATACAGTACCGGTACTTGAGTACAGCCACCACTGGGCGCACGACGGAACTGGGCAGGTGCCGAACAGGGGTATTTGGCTGGAAAAAAGGTTATTCGTTACCAGAAGGGGGGGTCAGCGAACACGGGGGCTCAACGAACAATACACTAAAAGTGTAGTGGCAAATGGTGATTTTGCCTGGCCTGTTCGTTGAGCGTGTTGAAGTAGGGTAACAAAAATTTGCCCGTTACTGATCCCCATTCGTCACTCACCCATTTTCGTCGTGCCCCCGGGAGTGACCGTATTCCGACAAAGCTTCTTCACCCCCCCTCCCATCTGAGAAGCAGCGACATCACAGAGCCGACAGCGGGCAGGACGGATATTGCACAACGACAAGGTGAGTTTGTTTAATGTCACTTTATCTCTCTTACTGGCAAGAGCATTGAAGACTGACTCTCGCCAAATTGACGAGAAACTGTAGCCGAACATCATGCTTAGGCTCATTATCAACAAACAAACGTTCAAGGCTATCAGCATTCACCCCTACCGTCCACATAGGGGCTTTAGCACCGTTCCGGTAAGATCGGGGTTTCGGTAGCATACAAACTGTACACTAACTGGGTGTTGCAGGGACGAAACACCGATAGTGACAGTCATCATGATAACGATTACCATCATGATTCCAGCGGTGGGTGTGCTGGCTCGGGGTCCCCGCCAGGCGTTACCTCGAAAGACTTTGCCAACCTTGATAAGGTGTGATCGGAAACTAGAGTTCAGATACGGGATATTGTGCTAATATTTCTTAGGATGTTTCCAACATCAAACTGAAGCTCGACTACATCCAATCCGGACAGAGCGAGATGAGAGCTGATATTAAAGACCTTGGCAACAAGACGGATAAAAAATTTGACAAGACCGATAGTAAGATTGACCGTATATTCTACGGTGTTATTACTACTCTTGTTGGGTTTGTCTTGAAAGGTGGGTTCGATTATTACCAGGCCGCCAAGAAGTAGGCTTGGACATAGGTAACTGCAGTGGAGTCCATTCATTTGAAAAGATAAGTCACTGATTGGTATGATATAGATGCGACTCTCTCCATTGCCTCGGGGTTGATTAATTGGCAATGACGCTGATAGACTTTTTTTTCTTTTTTTCCCCATCAATTGGCGCATAGAATACGGTGGTATGGGAATTTGTTTAGTACGCTAGGCAATCAAGCAGTGATAGAATGGGCAAGTCTATTTAATTTAATTTCCTTCCACTTTATCTTCTTTTCAATTGATCGCCCTGCTTAATTCATATATCACATATTGAAGAGATGGGTTCACTCATAGAATGCTGACTTAGCTAATTAATGTGCTTCACCTTCCCCTTGTGGAGGATCTCTTCGTTTGTATGCTAAAGTTCACGGAATTTTAGCTCGAAAGCCGGAAGAATGCTTTACTTGAAGGGGAATGGCTGGGGTAGTCGGATGGTGACCCGGCCCATAGACATCTCTGACCCGAGGATCTGCGAAGCATTTGCTTGAGTAGGAGGCGTTATTGTCCTTTTAAGTAGAAGGCGGTCTTGGCCGCAGTTCCGTCAGTACGGTACTCGAGTACGAGTACAGGCGGGGGGGGGGTGAGCCACCATTTAGACATTTTGGGGCTAGGAGGTGGAATAAACACCGTGACTGAAATAGGGATAAGGTTGGCCCTTGTGAACATTTACCGAGTTGGGTTCAGTGGTGAGGGAGTATTTCCACAATGTGGTGTAGAACCAACTACACCACGCAACCCCACTATTGTTCTCTATTAGTCTTATGTAATCGCAGAATCCTAATACATCATTGCCACAAGGACCATCGCGGTTCCTCCTCATGTGCCTCCAATATACAGGTCTCCTCCCATTCCCAAAATCAACTATAACCCCTATCACCCATCCAGGACATTGGGGAAACATTCTACTTGAGGGATTTCATTATCATCTCGAGGTTATAATAATAGTCGGCGAAAGCAAGTGTGACGGGAAAGCAAGTGTGTGACGCCCAACCTTTTCTTCTCTTTTCGTAAGATAAGCTTACATAATACAGGTTATTATACTAAATAATTTGCAGTTATGAACCTGTATTATGTTAGCCTATCCCATAAAAAAAAAAAAGCTGAGCGTTACACTCGCTTTCCCGTCACACTTGCTTTCCCCGACTATTATAGGGGAGTGCTCGTTTTGCAGGGAATTAAGTATGTCGCAGCAGTGTCAGAACGAGGGAGTTTTGATTGACCAGAGAACAAACCCTCGCATTTGGTGAAGGACTGTTTCTACATGCTACTGGTAGTGCACACTTCTACCAAATATTTGTAAATAATGCACCACCCTAACCCCACTACAAGTGTCACGGTCAGGATTTGTATTTATTTTTAAGTTATGACTATTGCGGAAAACGTAAAACCTCCCCATCGCAAGCTCAACCCATTAAACACCCACTCTCCCTGATTCTGTCATCCCCTAATCAAACTAAAAAGACGAAGGCCAGCGCCGCAGTAACAGGCATTCTGACCAGGCTGGAAATGGCAGATTATTCCTGAGCCTTTAAGCCTTACTGGCAAAGGCTACTCGGTTCCGCCGGGCGAAGAGTTTATGTTCGTGGTGCGTTGCATCTGGTGAAGGGCTTGCTCGGTGTTGTGATGATGGATATGAAGGCGATGGGTGTATCTCCTCTGGATGACTACCGCGGGGTTTCCTCTTAAGTCGCAAGCACGACCATAAGGGGGGCCCTATGCTTGGAAACGCCAGCTGAAAAAGATTATAATAATATTATGTAATTAGTAAGAGGGACATTTCACAACTGGAAGAGTTTTTGAATAAACCGAGGAACTTGCTAAGCTAGACCATGCTGTATTAGTGTATTTATTCAGTCCACGGGGGCTATTCCAAAAGAGATGCCAACTCTTGGCTCGGAGGTATGAGTATAGTACCAGTGTGTTGACGGCACTCGTGCTCCGGCGGAACTTACCTGCAGGCGGTGGCATCCACCGGACCGGAACCGGCGAAGTGTGTCTTCACGGTTCGTGCTGGGAAAATGGGTCTTTTTCGAGTGATACTTTGTGATCTTGATGAATATAGCTAGAAACACTAGGCAGGGGTGGTCCCGGTAATAGATACTGTGCTCTCCCATACGGCATCCAAATTCATTGCTGAATGGACCTGATGAGTGGATGATTATCCTTCCGTCTCGACGGCCACCAATGTTATTCTAGGCAGTAGGAATGGTCCACTGCAATTTTTGGGAACTTGCACGGATGCCTCTAATACCCAGGTTCAGATCCCGTCTACGCTTTCAATTGGGCTCTCTAATTTACGGGGTCGGTTTTGGGCTCTGGGGGGATGTACTGGGTTTCAGGGCACGAGTAAAAGTTGAGCAGCAGTCCTGGGAGGGAGGGTGCACCGCTCGGCCCGCCATGAATAGTGCGCACCTTGGGTTTGGTAGGTGAGAGGTCGATGTTTTTCACATGCAACCTGGTGCATATACCACCCTTTAACCATCCACCCCCACCCCTCTCTCCTCCCTCACCCTCCGGTTCTTTTCCCCTATGACCCGATTCTGAGCTCAATATTTGCCTCTTTTTTTCTTCTACCTAATAACGTGGGTCATCTCTATTTTCTATCCCAGATATTAGTTATACAATGAGCACATTGTGTAATAGTGACTACTCCGATTGCTACCGGTGGAGACCTATCACAATTGAGATTAAAAATGGCAGTTCTGTTGAAGGCTCAACTCTCTCATACTACGCAGGTCAACGGAGTAGCGGTCACATACCCGCAATTCGATCGCCGAAAAAAAGACTTCGACCGAAAACACCAACACCTCCAGTAACACCCAAGCCCCACCTAACTGCCCCCAAACCTGCCTACAACCCAGGCAAAGGCTCCACCGACAACATCCATCACCCTGCAGCTGTACCCGCGAATGGAAACCACCTTTTCCCCGACATCATGTCCGCTAAGCTCCAAGGGGTTCCGGCGCCTCAATCCGGTCTTCCGTCGGGAAGGAGGTTGCCATTTCAGGAGTGAAATGAACGAACTCACAAATCCGGCATGATTGAAAATTACCTGCTCGCAAACTGGGCTAATGAAAACCAGGAAATGCTGGAGAGTGATGACCCGTGATTTGAATACAGTTATCTGAGCCAAACTGTTCAAATCCAATGTCTGGCACTCCTGACCCACGAATCGCTACACATATATTTCGGCCGAGAAATTCTCTTCTCGCTAGCGGAAAGGTTTGGTAGACAACAGGTGGAAAATATGGTAACTGTCGCCGGTTCTGGAACCGGTATGAGCCACCATATATCCCATTTTTAATTCAATTTAACTAACATTTTCTAGCCTTTTCTGGTTTTACGGGAGCCGATTTGGCATCACCAGAAAGCTTCCAGATTCCTACATTCAACTCCCAGGAAGAAGATTCTCCACGGTTGTATGGGAGGCGGGTTAGGCCGAGTCGTTTGAAGACCCAGTGCAGGATGCTCGTCTATGGCTTCTTCATACAAAGGGAGAAACCACGGTTGTCATCGCACTTGCTTTTACGGAAGAGAAGGCGAAACTAGAAGTCGTATCGGGCACTCGGCATCCAGAGCCTACCACCCCCACCACCACCAACCATGGTGAGGCGACCCATTGCTCCATGAGTGGCCATCAGGAAATACAGCGCACTATAACCAGCAACCATGAAGGGAGCATTCCCACAATCACGAGCAAGGAAGTGACTCTCATCCATGGTAGCTGGCGTTTCGTCCTCGCCGAGCCTACTACGAAGGTATGTGGTAATATCACATTTTTTATGACCCACGGATACCGTTGTAACTTGTCCAGAAAGACACTTTTCGATCTCAGCCCGAATATAGTGCCTCCCGGTTACAAATTCTCGCATGACCCGGGACCTCTCGTGGATTTGTTTCAGGGAGCCCAGGAGCTTGACTAGTTACACATTGGCACACTCGTCCATAGTGTCAATGGACACGAATATGTGCTTCGAGGACGTAATAGCTTATAACATCTTTGACATCAGGAAGTCCAGGTCTCCGCCCCTGATGACTTTTTTCTGTTCTCCAAACACTTGGGAGACAAGAGGTCAGCCCTCACAAACCTGACAATTATGGCCGAATTCCCCTCTCATATGCCGCTTGGTTTGGGTGCGAAGGAATCGTGAAGGTACTGCTCGGCCATGAAGTGGTCAACCCCGACAAGCCAAATAATTATGACCAAACACCGCTCTCATTCGCCGCTTGGAATGGATATGAGGGCAAGAAGCGGTCGACAAGGACAAGCCTAGCAGTACCAACCAAGCACTGCCCTCGCTTACTGCTTAGAATGGATGTGAGGGAGTAGTGAACATACTGCTACGGTGGGACGAGGTCAGCTCTGACAAGCAAGATAATGTTGGCCGAACGATGCTCTCATATGCCACTTGGTTGGGGAGTCAGGATTTGGTGGGGGTGATACTTAGACAGGAAGGGGTCAACCCCGACGGGCCAAATAACAATGACCGAGTACCGATGACGAAATGAGGAGGTGGTGAAAATACTGCTCGGGCAGGAAGAGGTCACCTCAAACAAACCTGATAATTTCGCCCTCACCCTGCTCCTTCCTGCTGCCCGGAATGGACACTATGAGGTGGTGGAAATACCGCTCGGACGGGAAGGGGTCAAGCTTGACAGGCCTTATAATTCCGGCCAAAACCCGCACTCATATGCCGTTGGGAATAGATGTGAGGGATCTGGGGGCACTTGTTCCCATATTAATGCGCCGAATCCACCATCTGCACTAGACCTCTAATCTGCGTCAACCATATCATCAGCCTATAATAGGTTTTATTTGACAGGTTGGCAGGATTGCGAATACCTGGAGATTATAGATATATTCAATGACAATAGTGAGAACAGCGATAGTAATGGAAGCACAATGTAGATTAAAGGAAGATATGATATAGAGAGCATGTTAAAAGTCTTGATCACGTATTGCAGCCACTGTTTTAATATTAAAATTACAAAAAAGGAAGAATTATCTTCTCAGTTCCTAGTCTACTCTCCCCTTTTCACCTCCCACTTGAGGCAATCCTTCCACTCACCCTGAACCCCCAGAAAAGTAGCCAGCACAGCACGTTCATTGGGAGTATGATCCTCCTCAAAAATAGTAACCATACCCGAATTCCCATGCGCTAATCGGGAGACTTGGTGATATACACCAGCAATGGAACGGGCAACATCCTTTTTTACAAGGTGACGTGTCGCTACTTCTGCTGCCAGACGCGTCTGGAATCTTTCTGTCTTGGCGAGTTCGTCCAGCGCGGGCTGAACGCCTAGTTGGTGAGGGCATTTAATTTCCTTTAACAATCTCCCATGATAGGCGATTCTTTCTATAACCAAATATTAGTCACAAGCCGATAGGTGGACTGTGTAATGGAATACCCAAGGCCCCCCGGAGATTGAAATTCTCCTCCATCTTCATTCTCTCGGTTTCCCAGCCTAAAGCCAGACCCTATACAGGATAGATGTCAGATATAGAAGGAAAATGAGGAGTGGGCAACTGACAGTAAGCTGGGCAATTTCTACAGATCGCCGCTCAATTTCTTTATTGAGCCTTTTGGAGCTCTTCTCATACCGTCGATGCAGATCAGCTTCCAGATCCCTCACACGCTGATACCATCCGGCCTCCATTTCTCGAAACATTTTTCCTGGTATCAGAAGGTCTGCTGCAGGAGAAGCTTGTCTTGGAACTCCCATAGTTGGAAACTCGGACATGGCAGTAATATCACGGGGATTACCAGGTGGCTTGGGAGCCAGTGGCCTGGTCTGCACATCCAGTACACCGCTCAGTTCTGTGGACATTGTGCCAGGGTTGCCGGCCAATGGGTGAGCAGAAGGCCTTCCAAAAGCCAGGGTTGCGGCGGTCTCAGAACCGACAGTCTATGCTTGTTTAGTAATTGGTTTGAAAAGATAAATGAGCATTGGTCACAGAAGGTAGAACATACTCCTAAGTTGGCATCATATTGATCAATGGCATCGTAGTCGAATGTGTGAGAACTCCCGCCCCCTTCTTCCGGCATATGCGTAGTATCCTCTTTAGTCCCAGCCCCATCCACCCCCTCCTCTGCCCGCTCCCCGGGTTCTATGATTTGTAATTGCTCGCTCCCTTTCGACCGCCTTTGCTCTACAATTCCAAGAAGTCAGCAATCCTGGTATGGAAAGGAATCTGGGATATGGAGTTCACTCTTCTTGTATTTTTGGTGGTGTTGCAAGTGCTTTGTACTCTCCTTTCGTTGTTTGCGTGCAGTAGAACGCTTTGCGGTCTTATATTGGAGACGAACTGAATCCTGCGTGGACTCCTCACCTAGAACCTGTTATGGAATTTCTGCTATCTTTGGGTGCCCAAGAACTTACCTGGTTTGACCATTGTGAAATATTTTGGTGGCGGCGGGGAGTTGTTCCACAGCTTCAGTGGTAGGGAATAATGTTTTTGGTTTTGCTGGCAAAATTTTCCTCCGGTTAGGTGGAGGGTTTAAGATGGAGAACGTGGTGCGTAATAGGGCATGAGCAGAGCTAGGTGTGGGGAAGATCTTGCACAATCTAATCTAATCTTCACTACCACCGCTTGGACAGAGTACCCCAGCACCCAACATGTCAGACTGAACTCTAGCCTACGTGTCATAAGCCCTCCAGATAAATCCCCCTTTCTAAATCAAAATGTTATTTTCCCACCAAAACTGTGAGTATCATGAATCTCATTGAACATGTGCTGGCGGAGGTCTCTATTGACGGTTCTGGAGGTATTTTTAGTGTTCTTTTTGCTTCTCTTGAAGATACCTGTCTTATGAGTCATGTGGCTCTTGCGCGGTAGGGAAAGTATGCTTCTGCCGGATGTGAAATTCCGGTGAGAAAATATCGGTCAATTATGAAGGTCGGCCTTTACCATTCCGGCCACCGAGGCCTCTTAGAGAGAGGTCTTTCATTATCCTTTCCATCCAGCAGTCAGTAGTGAATAGGTAGCATTTATTAATCTTCCACCAGATAGCCTGCTCCCACGTACACACATTCTGTAGGTTCAGCATCTTCCTTACTCTCGGCTTCTCGTCCCCAACCGATGTATGGAGCATTTCCTACTCCACTGTCTATCCCATCTCCTTCGCCGGCTTTCTCACCTCTTCACCGGGTGAGCACGGAAAAAGCACCCAGTCTACCTACTCGCTGATTACAAAATAAGACTTTAACATCGCCTCCTCTGCCCGTCTTCAAAGTGCCGCAAATGGATAAATTCTCAATGGACCCCGCATAATAACTACCAAGTCCGCCTCCTCTACAATTCTAATTCCGGTACGAAACTCCCTCCGCAAACTCTGCGCAAAGAATAAAATATCTGACCAAATATGACCTATTGCTACTAAACAAAACAAGCATAAAAGATTCATTCAGGAATGAATTTGGATGCCCTATAGGAGAGCACAGTATGTATTACCGGGACCTCCACCCCCCTTGTGTTCATAGCTATATTCATCAAGATCACAAGACATCACTTGACAAAGACTCATTTTCCAAGCCACGCACCGCGAACATACACTTCGCCGGTTCAGGTCGGTCCGGTGGACGGCAGCCCTTACACGCGAATTCCTCCATATCCTAAGTGCCGTCAACACACCGGTGGATGTCCTCCGGTTCTCGCAGCTGCTGGGTGGGTAATGGAAGGGGGTTAGTGGATTCGTGAATGGTGCTGTGGTGCTACCTTTTCACCAACAATCACTCGACCTTTTCGAATCGTACCCCCATCAGCTGCTGAGGATAACAATTTTTGGAACCAGGTAAACAATTTACAAAAATTGAGAAGTCCCATATATACACTCCACCCACCGGCGGCCTACACTCCAGATACGAAAATATGGTTACATTGCAAGCGCAAAACTGCCATTACGCCTCCCCCACCATTCATTGCCTCCCTCCTCTTTTTTCCGTGTTCGCACCCCCAGCTACGCTGTTCCCCACCTTTCTCTACACATCCTAATCATTTCTTCCAGCATGTCCCCGGTCCCCTTCCCCGTCATCTCCTTCCCCTGTAGCCCCCTCCCCCTGCTCTCCTTTTGCACCCTAACCATTTCGAGATGCCTCTCCCTAGCATCCGGTTTCCTTTGAAGCCTTGTGGCCTTCTTCGCCTTCAGGAAGGCGGCTGGCTTGTACTTGACAATAGCCCTCACCCCATCACCGTGGAGTCCCTTGATGGCGACAAACTTTGACTCAGTCTTCCTGTTCCCGCCATCAATCTTGAGTTCCAGCTTGTGCGAGCTTTGTCTCCAAGCGCCCTGCGATCACCCACCTTGCTCTTCTACATGTCGCTGTACCCCAATTTTCTGCGGCTCCTGGGGAAAACCCAGTATTTGACCGGCCCGTCAGAGTGCATAAGTTGAGTATAATGTGCGATTCGCGTTTGCATAGGTGGGAGTATGATGAGCAGGACGGTCAAAGTGTAATTGTGGAGTTGTTGGGTTGTGTATGGGCTCCGGGTCGGCGTGTTGAGCTCGCCGTCAGGTAGAGATATGCCAAAGTCGACTATTGTTGGGTTGGTCTCGTTCCTCGTCCCGGTGCGGCGGTGGATCCCACTCCGGAAGGCCACATATAACTACCCGAGATCTTCACGATTTTTTCTTTCCTGATGACCCATCCATAAGTCTCCGCAGATATCTGAGGTGCTCATAGCGCCGCGAGAAGTGACAGTAGTCTTTGTGGTTGGTTCCGTCAGTGGAGCCAGCGGGGAACACGGGGCATCGTTCTTGGTTCTTGCAAGGGGCCATTACAGTAACGTTCTCCTTTTCGATAGGGGGGTGGGCGAAGCCACCAGCATTCCGGGTCTGGGGGGATCGAAAAACTTTGTCAGCGTTCCTGATGTAGTCCTCTAGGATTGTGGAGCGGGCGTAGGCGACATCCAAGAAGCTCATTCGCGCGCCGATTTCGATGATCGCAAGGACAAGGCCGTTCGGATTTAGTTGTGACCAGAGTTGTTCAATGGGTTGGCAGCCAAAAAATGAACTCATATTGGTAGGATTCTGTTTGTAGAAATGATCAGATAGTAGAGCTATGTTGACTAAGCCTTATTCTACTCCGTCAGGGCGCCCGCCGTGCAGTGTAGGTTTTCGAAATTGATATCCGGTACTCGAGAAGTAAACAGAGTATCGTTCGAGAGCCGCGACAATAACTGCCCCCAATCCGCTCCTCTTCCTCGGCGTCGGGAGAGCCTTCCCACCCCGGCAAGGTGGCCACTTCCCTGTCTTCTCTGAAAGCTCATACTTCCTTTTTTCCTCTTCTGCTTCGACAATACTCTGCCAAGCCAGTATCCAAGCCCCCCCTCACATCAAGCACATTCTTAACATCAAGCCCCCCCATCCCAGCCGAGCACCTAATCGCCGCCCAACAGTTTCCGCACCTCGGTCAACAAACTTACGGACCACAGCAGACAACTGAGCGGCCATAGCATGAAGCTCGTTGACGCACCGAAAACCGCCTTCGAATTCAGTCAGAACAAGGCGTAAAATCTCCTCATAGGTTCCCCGCGCGTCATCCTCCCCTTCAACAACTAGCTCGGTCGCCAAATACTAAATCTAGGAAGGAAGCTCGGGGTCCGAGGATGGCTCTCCGCCGAGAGTAAATTCGTCTGTAGGAGGTGGCAATTAGAGTGTAAGGCGTGGTCGAAGCTTGGTGGAATGAGAAGGAATGGAGATCAGGACGAGTAGGGGGTGCTCAAGTGGCCCGCTATTATGAACGAGAAGCCGGAAGAGGTGATGTAGAATGTGGGGTGAGACCCGGCGGTGGTTCCTGATGCGCTGCATATGAGCTCTTCCGGTAAAAGGGGATTGGTTGGTCTCTATGGCAACCCTTTGTAATTAGTAATTGGTACAGCTTACTTAGAATTTAGTAGGGAGGAGGGAAATTGTGATGCTGTAGACAGCGGGATAAGATGAAAGTGGTGATGGGAGAAGCCAAGGAGGCTCTGCTGGGAGCTCGCGATTGAGATGAGTGAGGTTGCCCCAAAATTATTACTATTTTGGAAGGAAGGAGCGAAGGGAGTAGGTACAGAAGGCAATAGCGGAGAAAACAAGAGGGAGAGAAATTCGGAATGGGTAGGAGGGAATTCTAGAGGTACCGATAGGTCGTGAATGATGTGATTAAGGAAGATAGCTTGAGGATGAGAAGGTGATTATGGGAGGGGTAGGTAATAACATTATCGTAGAAAATGTTCGGGGCCAGCGGGAAGAAGATTGTGAATCCATAAGATATAGATATAGACCGAGTGATCGATTATGACCGCGGATCCCCTAGCACAATCAACCTTATCCAAGTATCATACAGTAATACCCCTGCTCGAGTTACATCAACAGCTTTCTCCCTCAGGGCCGGGCAGGTCTAGCGCCTAAATTGGGAAACCAAGCTCAAAACTAGATGCACAGCCCGTCTCTTGTCTCCACCATTACCATGGTCCCGATTCCCCCCCCACCCCTGGCGGGCAACTAGTCCACACTCCTGATGAAAGCTTAAACCTCCCCAAACGGGTTCGACATCCATCAACTTCACTGTTCCCTCCATCCCGGACCCTCATACCCCACGACCTCACCCCCGCAATTAAAGTGGGACTCGTGAGGATCAACATAACCAGGGAACCCAGACCCGGCACCCCGGCCCCCAGAAACCGATTCCCGTACTCGGCTACTAAATCGGCCAACTAGTGAACCCGGTTTAAGATCAAGTCCCCCAGAGAGGTGATTTTTGACCAAGAAAGTTGGGCGGGACGGCTGTACGTTAAGGTCAGGGCCGTGGAGGAAGAGCACAGGGGGGGGGGCGGAGTATGCCGGATTTCTATAAGAAGCCCAAGGTGGTTTCCCAGTGCGAGGCTTGCACTGGCTTTGGGTAAAAAAGAATTCTTTTTTTTCCCCTCCCACCCACCCATTAATAAATATATACAGGAACCCAATTAACGCTTCTTCTTATCCTCCACTTCACCCTCGTGGTGCTTCACTGCCAATCGCATCTCGATCCTCGCCAATTCCACAAGTATCTTGGATTCGACGTTGGAAACATCTTTTGTAATCCGAGACTCGAGGTTGGCAACATCCACTTTAATACGAGACTCCAAGGCAGAAACATATAACTGAAAGTCTTCGCGGATTTTCTTTTCAAATTCCGTATCGACGTAAGCAAACTTTACCAAAACCTGGCAGATACGTCAGCAAAATATAGTTTGATAATTTATTGCAAACAGAACTCACAGTCGTAACAAACATTCCCAGAATTACTTTGATCCATGCATCTTGCTTGTGGAAACCTTCTTCCATTCTTTTTTGAAGAAAACTTATGTCCTTGAAAATTGTCAGTACTGTTTTAGATGAATACAATATTCATACTGTACCTTCACTATGGTTATTAAACCCTTGTTAAGAGTCTCTATATCCTTAGCGAGCGAACCTTTTCCATTGTCTTGCTCGTCTGTGGTCTCGGGCTTGCGGGTGGTATTTGCTGTGGTGGCAATAGGGGTCTTGGATTGGGCAGTATTCTTCGCATCCGTGCCGGCGGCGGGGCTATAACCAGCTATTTAGCAGACCCAAGTATGAACAGTGAGATTGAATGTGTTGGACGGAAGTGTTTCTTGGCTGCTCACCCCACATTTCCCCTTTGGTAACGACTTCACAACCCTAACCCTCTTGGCATAGCAGCCACTCCGACGCCTCTATGTTTGACTACTGGTTAGCCCTACACATCAAACACCATATGCGACAACATCTGCGATGATACCTGCGACGACTCCATGTTAGGGCGTTACCCTATCATATGGAAATACCGAATGTCCTCGGCCAGAGCATACCCTCGGTCGAATTCACTTATCCTCGGCCGAAGTGGCACAATGGGCAATAGTGAAACTGAATGTGATGGAGAACACGGCATACGCTGGAAGTATGTGGAAGCAGATCAGTATGATCTAGGGAAGGATAAAAGGCAGCTTGTTTTCCCTTTGTTAGTTGTTTTCGTTCATCATCCAATCTGTCTCTTTCCTCTGTTACTTGCATTTGGGTCATATCAGTCTTTCCCGTTTTTTATTCCCTATCGTTTCCTTTGTGAGAATATTTCTCCGGTTAGGATATTGAAATTCATCTTTACATCTTTGCCCTGCCATTCAAGATTAATTCAACATTGTCCAAATCGCTGCCGTAAACCTTGTTGTTGAAAAGAATCTACTTGGTACTATATCCCTTACGAAGCAAACATTAGCTGAGGTGGTATTGGTGGCAGTGTAGGATAGGTTGGGGTGCACAGAGTGCAGTCAAACGGGTTCTGATAGAAAACATGGTGATTGAAGGATTTCTTCGATGAGAGGGAGGGGGGGCAATTTTTTTGTCGTTGGTTGGTCGGTGGTGAAAAGGGGTCGGAGTGGGAACGACCAAGGGCAAGACTTTTTTGTTTAAATATAATCATTACCCTGATGTGCCAAGAAATCTCTCCCACGGTTTCACACCCAGATTACTAATTATAGACTTACTCTGAAATCCGAGTAACTTACCGTGCTCCAGCATGGTACTGTACTCACTAGCCTTTGCTAGGAGTACCTCCACCCCATATTTTGCTGGAGTCCTCACCAAATATCCGGCTCTCAGAGGTATTCTTGGCAAAGACACGCAAGTACAGTACAGGACAAGGCTTACTGATTTATCCCTATGAAAACCTGACAGGTTCGACAAACTCTAGTGACGCCACCATGCTCGTGGAGAAACTTGCCAAGCCCGGTTTCCCAATCTTATAATACCTACCTCATTCCCCGCCCAGTAACTGAGGTAAGCATACCAGAATATCATGATCTCTTCTCTGTGCTCCAAGAAACGGACAGTAACAACTTATTTGCACTCTCAAAATCCCTATCCCTAAACACAGTTGTGTCAAAATCTCATCAGGCTAGCAAACACTCTCATCTCGGCCAACTGAAGCCCAGTCAACACTCGCTACAACCTACCGCGCCATGAATGAACTCCGGCGAATACTAGCCCCATCACACCAGGCTTTGCCGGGGAGTTCTAGCCCACCTTCACACCGATGTACAGTATCCTCCATAGTAGGCACTCGCTTGCTTGCTTGCTGCCACGTGGCCATAGTTCCTCTTTCACGGGGAATACCTTGTTGAGACAACCACCTGCACCGGCCATACAAATAAACAGGAAGCGCAGGTTCAAAGTCAGTGTTGAGCGGGAATGCTTGACGAGGTAGCTTGGTGGGCAAGACCAGTCCTTGGGAGATATTATTGTGGAAGATGAAAGAGCTTGCCAATGGTTAAACGGGAAGGAGATAAAGAAGGTCTTTGTCTCGCCTACTAGGGGGGTGACGTCTAGATTGATTTTCCGTGTACCGAAGGGCTCTGACAGCAGATAACCGTGAGGGGCTTTCATAGATTATCATTTCAGGGCCGGGATGGATTGGTATTTCTGCAGGGTATTATCTGTATTTAAGTGGGTTGCTGGAAGAACTCTGTGTGGTGTATGATATGCTAGAACGTCCTGTCGTTCTCTTTGAATATATTATAGACAATACAATTGTACTGCACTGCATTAACTGGTATGCTAGACTGTTTTATGCAACCCCTAGGCAAACTAATAACCCATCACAAATTTTGACTCACAACACTCAACTCAACTCCCCCTGGCACTATTCTAAGTTGACATAAGCTGGGCATAATCAGCGGCACCCACCATTCATTCATCTAACTTAATTCAAAGGGCTAATCCCCACCCGCACCATCTATCCATACAACGTCGACACAAGAGCGACTTGATAGAACCTTCACATCTACTCCGCCATAGCGCAACATTACACTAGCCAAGCAATAATGGAAGAAAGTAAAAGGAAAGGGAAAAAAGAGGGGATCTTATCAGACACCAAGTTAGAAAAGTAAAGCCTGAAGAAGGGCACTATATCCCCCCCCTCTAACTCCGCAGCACCCTACTCCCCAACCACCATCTTGTCAGTCTCCCTCCCCAAGAAATCCACCTCCATTATCTCTGTGTTAGAGCCCCATACTCTGCTGGTTCCTCCTAACATTATAAAATTGCGTAAGACTTCCGAGAGCCTGTTCTTACAGCAGGCACTCGTCAACCTCACTACCCACTTCACCGCCTGAGAGCTAGTCGTCCTCTAGTTCTGGCCTGTAGGACAGGTATATCGAGGTGATGACGTGCGTGCTGGACTGCCACCACTTGCAGTCATAGTAAGGTATTTTCGCCTTGAACACCCCGACCGCGCAGGGGAGCAAATCCAGCTCTTTAGCCACTTCAGTGGCTAAAAAGGATAGCGGAGGACTTGTGTTCGAGGAGGGAGAGGTTGCGGTGCGACCTGTTGCTGGTGATCTTTTGTATATTTCGCATGGCATTTATTGCTGTGAAGAGGTTGCGCAAGCAGAAGCCTGTTACGGCTTCCCATGGGTAGGGTTGTAGGGCGCCGGAAGGTTGGGATAGTGGGGGATCGGGCTCCCCCACCTGCTGGAATTTGAAGATTCATGGTAGGCAGGGTTCATCCGGGGGAGAGTCTAAGTAGGAGTTATTCAGGTTGGTTGGCGGCTTGGATTTGGCTTGAAGTGGGAGGAGTGGAGGTTGTAGAAGTCGATGAAGGACAGTCGGTCTGGCCCATCATGGCAGTCACGTTTTGAACGATGTCCTGTTGGTTGAGCAGCCGCAGGGCGACGGGAATGTAGCTAGAACCTGAGAGGAGCGGCGTCATGTACCCAAACTTGGGCGCGTCTGTTAAACTGTCTCATAGTTCCATACTAGCGAGGATAGCTACAACCAACGAGAAACCCGAAAGAATTTTAACATTCCCACTAGCTGGGATGAAGTGATGGACACGATCATGCGCGAGCAGATAATGGGGGGTATGCTCGAGCATGATCGAGTTATCGAGTCATTGAGCATGATTGAGCATGATTGAGCATGATCGAGTACACTGGTGTCTAATAAGTTTCCGTACCCCTCAGCGCAACAACACCTCCCCAACAAAATGAAAACTTGAAAGTTTAAAAAAATCTCAACAACTCAATTACAGAATAGATGGTAGAAGAAATATAATAGAAAATCTTAAATACTTTACCATTTTGTATGGCCTCCATCTGCATCCAGTACAGCCTAATGTCTCTCAGGCATCCTTTCAATCTACTCATCAATTGTCTCTTGGCAAATATGCTCCCACTCCTTCTTGGCTGCTTGAAATAATTCAGCAGCACTGTGAGTCCTTCTTTCCAATGTGGAGAATCGCTTTTTAAGTACCTTTTTGAGAAGGGACCAGGCATTCTCAATAGGATTGAGATCTGGAGAGTTAGGAGGCCAAGACAGTCTTTGATATCTACAATACTCCTGCAATTTCTTGTTTTCCAATCTATTATGCCATAATCCATTATCAGCAGCCATATTGTCACGAATATGGCTTAGCGAGGAAAAGGTTTTTACGTGACACATGTTTATGAGTCACAGGTATGTTATTGTTTTACACATATGACATATTCGAGTCACATGATTTGTTATGTGTGGGATTTGTGATGCTTTCACACATGGCTCAAATATGAGTCATGGAAGTGCGCCTGGCGAGTATGCCCCACGAGTGTGCCTTGCGGGTAAGCCTTGGCATATGATTTATGTTTCACACATATGACTCAGTCAAGTCATATGACTTGTTTATTGTATTATGATTGGTTTATGAGTTTTGCACATAACCTCGTTATGAGGCCATGGGTTTTGAGCAGGTAACCATCTTGGTCACATGATTTGTTTGTTATGATTTGGTTTCGCACATGTGACTACTTTGGATTACATGACTATGGGCGGGAAGAATACTATATAAGGAGGCTGATGCAGCCGAAGAGGATAGGTTCTTCATGCTTTATTCTAAGTACTTTTCCTCGTTGTTGCTGTTGCTTCGCCTCGAGCATTTCTTTCGCACCCATGATGGGCCCTGATGCCTCGGATTCTGGGGGAGATATCTGAGTTTGCTCAGTAGTTCCTGGGGTTTTTGGTATTGAGGTCTGTTGGCGTCGCGTGGCGGATTACTTGTTTTCTTCTCATTTCGTTGCTTGCTGGTTATCTCACAATGCTGGCACTTCGAGCTATTCATCATAGTCGCTTACGAGTCTCTTTTCGTAAAATGTCTTCTGCTTCCTGTCTATCGTCTACTCGCAGGTTTCACGTTCGATTGGAGGGATTGAACATTATATTTAGGGGGATTACTTGGGTCATTCTCTGGCCCAGCTAATGTTTCTTGTTGGGTTTAATGGAGTCCTTAGCTTCTACGATGCAAAATGCCCTTGGATTAGTCTGATAACCTTCCCAAGTTCAACCTGTCGTACCGGCCGCATCATTCCTCAAGTGGCAGGGCAGTGCCTGCCCAGCCCCTCCTTGTTACATTACATTTCTATGGTCGGAATCCTACGATGTTGTTTATCACTGTTCCCTTGGAAGCTTTGTCCTTGCAGCATTTACAGTGGTTCAGTCAGGTGTCCTCTCCTCACCTCAGTGGAGATGGCTTTGACCCTGAAAACCCTTACTCCTTGGTGTAGTTATTGTTGCTGCCTGGGGTAGTGTGGGACAATTGGCTGCCAAACACTTGTGTTGTCTGTGCGTCTGGGTGGTTCCGTTGTGGATCATGGTTGGCGGCTTTACCCATTGCAAGTGGGGCCTATCTTCTGTTTGTCTACTCCTGTTTACTCGCCCTCTCCCTTCATATTGTATTAGTTTGGGGTGCCTCTTGCCCATTGTTCAGTCTGTGCTTAGTGCCGGGCCTATAGAGCTGGCTCTGGCTAGCTCTGGCTATTCTTTCCTGGCTTGATTGGATTTCGGTTTGACTGGGCTGGATGGTGTGGCTGGTGCTGGTGCCTTCTGGTGCTGGTGCTGCCTCTTTTGTGGATTCTGGCTGTGGCTGGTGGGCCTCCTCGGATACAAGGTGCTGGGGGATAGGGCTCTGTTGGTGTAGCCAAGACCAGTGACTGACTGATTGGACTAGGTATAGGCTGTCCTGTGGCTATCGGATTGTTGATCTGTCCAAGGGGCTGGGGGGCTGGATGGGCTCTGTGGCATCTGACGTGTAGGGCTTGGGAGAGACTGATTAGGGGGGGGGAGAGGCGCCTGCAAGCACGGGTCGGGCCTGCGTCAGGTTGGGCGAGGTCTAATTAAGTATTTCCGGCCTGGCTTGGGCTGTTGAGGGAAGCTGTTAAGTGCTGCAAAGCTGCTCGACAGACTGACGGGTTGATGATCACCTGTGCAGATAGTGGGTTGCAACCACCTGGTTGAACTTGTTTGGGTCTTGTGTGTTGGGTTTTGTGGGGTTTGTTTGGTTTCTTTGGTTTGGCTACAGGTTTGGCAGGAGGAGGTATGATACTACGGGTGAGAGATAGGCCCCACTGACCTGTTCGGTCTGTCATTACGTCTATGTATTTCTTATGTTTGTTTTGCTTGGTTAGGGGTACAGATAGCAGGTACAGGTCCTCCTCACCGGTACACTCTACAGAGGCAACTAGCAAAGTGGGTGTGTAGGGTTGACGGCCTAGCATGCGGGTGCAAGAGGTTGACATGTTGCTTTCCTCCTCCCTGCTATTGTATAGCCTGTAGATTTAGTTTACGTGTTTGTTAGTTTTCTACTGTGGTGGAGGTGTCGCGGGACAGTTGTCAGACTGGTTGGTACTGATTTTATATTTGTTGGACGATGTAACCAGTACGGGTACTCGGTTATTAGTTTTGTTTTATGTTTTGTTTTAAATATCACTTTGATACTTGGTTTGTTTTAAGTATCATTGGATACTTAGTTTTGTTTTATGTTTTGTTTTAAGTATCGCTTTGTTACTTGGTTTGTTTTAAGTATCGTTTAATACTTAGTTTTGTTTTATGCTTTGTTTTAAGTATCGCTTTAATACTGAAGTAGTTTCACCAAAGTGTATCGATCGATATCTTTGATTAGTTTCGTTCATGCTAGATATGAACAGATTAGTGTATTTAAAGACCGCCTGTTTCTATGATAGAAGAGGCAGACTTTAACAGACAGTATTTCAATATACTTGGTTGAACGGTTACTTCTTTTTTCCTCAGTACACCTCCGAAGCCGCCTTTAGTTCTCAGCTCTCGCCTCCTCTCTGGAAGAGCAGGACACCTGCCAACTATCATATCTATTACCTATAACGTGATTAGCACCTTGCGAAAATGTTACATTTCTTTAACCTCAGCAAGTAGTTAAGAACCTGTTATGGGATTTAGGCCTGCTCAACCTATTGATATCCACCTCAGAATACTAGCGGAGAGAAGCGGTAGAATCACTGCACATTCTGCTTTGTCTCAAATCCAACATAGAGTCTTTGATGACCAGGAGTGGGAAGCAGATCCCACGACAAGACCTTACAAGAAAGAAACAAACCCGACGCTCTGCTAAAGAGCCTCGAGATCCTGCAAACACGGAAGACACACAACCCCCAGGAGAGTTTCCTTCTACTCCAGCAAAGAAGCCTTCCTTTTAACCTCCAATGGACCCCGAATCCAGTAGCGAATCAGACATGGCTAGTATAGGAGCAGGGCCTTCAGGAGGAGGACCTTCTGGAGGAGGAAAATCTCGTGCTCAAGAAGAGGAAGTACCTACAGCATTTGAACCTCCTAAGTTTAAACTCCACCTCCCAGCGAAATTTACAGGAGAAGGAAAAGACCTCAAACCTGAGGCCTTTGACCGATGGGCGATGGAACTCACACACTATCTTCTCGTGCAAGAGAAAGATGTGGAAGACCCTACAACCAAACTTTACATGGGATCATTCTACGAAGGAAAGGTAGCCAATGCATACCACCAATGCTGTAACGTGTTCACAAGGTGCTAATCACGTTGTCAGTAAAGAATACGATACTTGGCAGGTGGCCTGCTCTTCTGGAGAGGAGGCGAGAGCTGAGAACTAAAGGAGGCTTCGAGGGTGTACTGAAAAACAAAGAAGTAACCGATCAACTAAGTATATTGAAACACTGTCTGTCGAAGTCTGCCTTTTCTATGGTAGAAACAGGCGGTCTTTAAATAAACAAATCTGTTCATGTCTAGCATGAACGAAACTAATCAAAGATATCAATCGATACACTTTGGTAAAACTCCTTAAGTATCAAAGTGATACTTAAAACAAAACATAAAACCAAACCAAGTATCAAAGCGATACTTAAAACCAAACCAAGTATCAAAGCGATACTTAAAACAAAACCAAGTATCAAAGCGATACTTAAAACAAACCAAGTATCAAAGCGATACTTAAAATAAAACATAAAACAAAACCAAGTATCAAAGCGATACTTAAAATAAAACATAAAACGAAACCAATAACCGAGTACCCGTACCAGTTACATTCCCCAAAACAAAACAACTGTTTAGACAAACAAAACCTAATAATCATCAAAAGCGGAGTCTGAGAAACTAAAGGCTTCAGTTTCCGCTAAAGATTCTTCATCATAGGTGTCGCACCAGGGGCAAGAAGAAACCCTAAGGAAACATTTAGACTCAAAGAAAGGTAAATCACAGTAGTCACGAATACCAGATTCGCGCTGTACATCAACCCAAGCGTGATCGCAATCAGGACAGTAATCTATCCAGAGGATTTCGAAATAGTCTTCAAGTTGGATAACATCGCGGTTCAACAACAGTCCAACAATCTGTTGTCGCAGCCTCACATTGACTTCCACATAGTTTGACATCGTTATGGTATTCGGATGGTGATTGGTGACTAGATAAGGTTGTCCAGAGCCTGCTACATAGCTTGGTTTTCCTCATCGCTGCTTTCGAATTCCGACTCAAAGTATGGTGCCCAAAATCCATCTCTAGCTTCGAGTTCTGCATGCTGTCGCTCAGTTTCTGGCATTGTAGGTGTCCAGCACATGGTGACATAATTGATTGTTGGGGGGAGGGATTCGTTTGGCATGTTGTCTTTCCACCTTTCATTTACCATTTCCATGGCGTGCTCTAGTCCTTCTAGTGGTTCCCAGCTGTTCTCGCTCGTCGGATATCCTTTCCATTTGACTAGGAACTGATCATTTCCATGCCAAAGGCAGTGGTCTCGGATTTCTTCAACTTCCCATTCATCTTTCTTTTCAATGATGATAGGTGCCGGTCGAGAGTGGGTTTTTCCAGGGAACTTGGAGTCGTCATTTGGGTGGAATCGTTTGACAGCAGAGGCATGGAAGACCGCCGTATTGCGGCGGTACATGCGTCCATCCATCTGGACAGTGTAGTTTTCTGTATGCTCGTCAAAAGATAAGACTTTGAAGGGTCCTCGCTACTGGGGTTGCAATTTCTTGCTGCGTCCGACATTGGTAATGAATATGTTTCCATGTACCATGAGCATATTACCCGGTGGGATAGGGATATGTTTGCGTCGTCGCTTCTGAGCGGTGGTGGTACTTCGGAATCTGGCAGCTTTAACAGCTTGGAAGGCATCATTCCGGATTGCTTGATGGCGGTTAAGGTGTTCATCGGAGGTGGGGACTGAGGAGGTCTTGAATAGTGTTGTAGGTAGGAGGCGGTATTGGCAGCCAAAGACTGCCTTGTATGGTGACATTCCCCGGGTATCTGAAAATCCGGCATTGATATATGCGGCCAGTTCAACTAGGGCTGGTTCCCAGTTAGTTTGTTGTTCATTGATCATGTTCCTAATTCCGGTCTTAACCTCGTGGACTTTTCGTTCTGCCTGGCGATTAGTCTCATGGTGTCCAGGGGCAGCCATAATGTGGTTTATTCCGAGGGAGGTCAAGGTTTGCTTCCAGAATCTAGCGGTAAAGTGGGGATCAGCGTCACTGACAATAGATAAGGGGTACCCATGGGGGGTAAACAGGTATCGTTGGAGGTTATTCCAGGTGTCTTTGGAGGAATTGGTAACTTTCATTGGTATGAGCCAGGTATATCCAGAAAATCGGTCCACAGCTACCAACATGGTGTCAAATCCAGTGGATTTGTTGAATGGTCCTGCGAAATTGATGGCATATGATTCGAATATTTCACATGGTAGTTGGAGGGTCTGTGCCCTTCCTTCAGGTAGTTGTGTTCGCTGCTTGTTTGCCTGGCAGAGTTCACATTGTTTGACGAAATGGCGGAAATCTTTGCGCATCTCAGGCCAGTAAACATATTCTGAAGCATATTGAAGGTTGCGGTCCGCACTGTAGTGTCCTTTGGTGTGAATCTCGGATATGACATATTCTCTAATCATCATTCCGTTGAACATATGGCCTTTTGGTATGTATAGGCAATGTTCACCGTAATGGGTGCTGGTATAGACCATTCCGTTGGATATGTTGTAGGGGGCGAGGTCTCCATGCCTGGAGCTATCCATGGCTTTGAAGTAAATTGTGTCATGGCGATATCCTGCTATCATTTGGCTTCGGAAAGCTGAGGTTAATTCTTTAGTAGTTGATCTAACATCTCGTTTATCCTCGATTAGGGATCCTCTTGTTGGTTCAATAGGGGCTTCCTCTTCGTCAAAGGTTTCATAGAGTTGACGACGATGCTCGGGAATAGTAGGGGGTATAACTGAGACAATGGTTTCATTGTTGTATACTCGTAAGGGTCCACCATATACTGGTCGTGAATCGATTTTGGGAGGAGAGGATGGCGGGGCTGACTGTGGGGGGTGTAAATAGGATATTGCATCCACGTAGGCTGCGGCTTGTTCGAGTTCTTCAAGACCTTGGTATCGTGTTGGAGCAGGGTTAAGGATATGAGGACATTGGGTTGATTCATTTCCATCGATTATCTCTTCTGCTCTTTCTTCGGTGTCGAAGCTGGTGTCTTTGGAATTATCAGCAGGAATATAGTACGGTCACTAGTATCTGTTGCCGAACTTAATCTCTGTCTGGTGAAAAGGACAGGTGTCGTGATAATAGTGAGACTAGTGGAATCTACTTTGCTCAAGCACGTGAGGAGGGGTGCTGCGGAGCATGCAATTGTCTTTCCATTCTTCATCAATGTCCTTTCCACGTTCCGTTCCGGCAGCGCTGTACATGGTGTAAGAGAAAGGATTGGAGGGAGCGGCAGAGCTGGCGGTAGCCATCGATGGTTCTTGTTCATAGGAGGTGTCGTCAGGGCTGTCTTCGCTTTGTATTGTGTGATCATGAACAAGAGGAGAATCTGCGAGGTCTTGATTCTCATACAGGTGGGAGAGAGCATCCGCTACATAGTTCGTTCTTCCAGGGGTATAGATGATCTTTGCATCGTACTTGCTGATTTCACCTATCCATCTGGTTCTTCTTCTTCCAGGTATTGTTTCTGTTTTAAGATTAGTGAGAGGTTGGTGGTCGGTAACAATAGTGAAGGTATTGCCCATCAGGATGTGGTTGAAAGCGGCGAGAGTATCAATCACAGCAAGGGCTTCCTTGTCTGTTGTTCCATAGTTCATCGGTGAGTTAGTGAACTTCCTGCTGTGCAATGCCGCTGGTCTTGCCGTTTCATGGGAGGCCCCTTGCCCAACCCATACTCCAACTCCAACATCCGATGCATCAGTAATCAGCCATATAGGTTCTGGTTTACTATAATCGATTGGTTGAATAATCTTGGCGTTTTCAATCAACTCCTTGATGTTGGTAAAGGCTTAGTCATGAGTGTGGGTCCAGACAAATTCTGCATTGCCGGTAAGGTCTGTGAGAGGGGCTGTTATAATGGCGTGGTGTGGTAGAAATTGGGAAATGTAGTTGACTAGTCCTAGGAATCGCATGAGTTCTTTTTGATTCTGGGGTGTCGTCCATTCCGTCAAACAGGATATTGTTCCAGGGGCTGCATGTATTCCTTCATCATCTATAACATGTCCTAGGATATCGAGTTTATCGACAAATAGGATTGATTTGTTTCTGCTAGTGTAGAATTGAGCTTCCCTAAGTTTGGTACAAACCAAACCTATATGGTAGGCGTGTTCTATTTCGGTGTTAGAGAAGATAAGAATATCATCAATGTAGACCCAAACAAAATGATGGAGGTATTCGCTCAGGAGGTTTTCCATAATTCGCATAAAGGTGGCGGGCGCATTCATATCACCTTGTAACATAACTCGGCTAATGAAACTTCCGAAGGGTGTTTTGAAACTGTTGTAGCGTTCGCTTTCTGGATCTAACCTTGTTTGAAAGTAGGCATCGCTTAAGCCAATCTTACTTTGGAATCTAGCCCGTCCAACTGTATTTAGGATCTGGGTTTGGTTTGGGATAGCGGAGCTGTCCATAACCGTGTTTTCGTTCCGTAGCTTGAGGTCAACCAAGGGGCGGATTCTTTTTCCATCTCCTTTGAGTTGAACAAACATAGGAGCGGCACCTGGGGCTTCTGCCCGGTAGATGACTCCTCTTCTTTGTTGTTGGTTGATCCAATCACAAAGTGGGCCTTTGTATGCATCAGGAATAGAGTAGGTGGGTTGGTTCTTGAGATTAGCGCTGTCTCGGAGGCGAATGTGGTAGTTCACCTCTCTCATAGGCGGTAGTTCTTTGGGTATTTGATCAGGGAAGACATCAGAGTATTCATCCAATAGTCGTTAGGTAGTTGCTTTACCGACTGCGGCTCGGTACTCTCCGCTTGTTGGCTTGCAAGAGACTCTGACCTTCTGATCTGGGAAATCGATGGTTGATTCCCCACACCTGATTATAGCTTTGTGGCGGTTCAGGAATAGCATACCTATTAGGGCCTCGTATTTGGCTAAATTTCCAACCAACATGTCCTGGGGGGGGTAGTACTGCAGAACCAAGTCGAATAGTCACACTACAGGTTTTATGGCTTGTAGATCGTAATCCTTGTACTGCCATATTGACTGGAATGGGTTGGTTAAGGTCTCGAGTTGGGAGTCCATGGACAGAGACGAATGCATTATTGATCATATCTCTTCCGATTACGCCAGTGTCGAATAGAGCTCGAGCCTCTTTGCCATTGACCAGGATAGTACTGTCACGAACGTGGCTTAGTGAGGAAAGGGTTTTCACGTGACACATAGTTATGAGTCACAGGTATGTTATTGTTTCACGCATATAACCTATTTGGGTTGTTTGATTAGTTATGTGTGGGATTTGTGATGCTTTCGCACATGGCTCAAATATGAGTCATTGGACATGCGCCTGATGAGTATGCCTTACGAGTATGCCTTATGGGCAAGCCTTGCACATATGATTTATGTTTCGCACATGACCTCAGTATGATGTCATGGGTTTCGTGCATTTGACTCAGTCGAGTCATATGACTTGTTTATTGTGTTATGATTGGTTTATGAGTTTTGCACATGACCTCGCTATAAGGTCATGGGTTTTGAGCATGTGATCACTTTGGTCACATGACTGATTTGTTTTGATTTGGTTTCGCACATGTGACCACTTTAGGTCACATGATTAAAGGCGGGAAGAACACTATATAAGGAGGCCGATGCGGCCGAGGAAGATAGGTTCTTCACGCTTTGTTCCCCGTACTTTTCCTACATATTACTTTAACGAATATAAAACACCTTTACAATCTTTATCCTTATTGTAACCTTATCATTACGCCAAGAAGCACTCGTTATGAAGACGAGTTAGAGAAAGCTTACGACAGGTCTTTCTGATAGAAGACAAAGGTCTTGTACGATCGGTAACATAGGCAGAGGCCTAGAGCTATCGTAAGACAAGGAAAGAAAGGGAAAGAAAAGGTAAGTATCGCTCCCCGTCGCCAAGAACTAACTATCTGAAAGGGAATCGTTACATTACAAAGCGTCACCTAGTACGACGCCAAACGATACAAGACTGCATCCTTCAACCCAGATCAGGAAGGAGATATTGACATCGACGATCAAAATCTTAATCTAGGAGGATTCAGCGACGCCCTAGATCACGTGTCAGCAGAACCCTTGAGAGCAGCAAGCCCAGTAACCCCAGAGAAAGGATCACCAGGCGATAGCTCTCCGGCTGGAACGCCACGACCTGAGAGAATGTCGGGATCTGCAGTACCTGGGCCACCGGCCCCAGCCGCTCCGGCACCAGGAACCAGCATACTTGGAATGACTGAAAATCAGTTTCAGGCATTTCTTGCAGCCACGCGAAATACAGGGCAAGGAAATGTCCAACGACCAAAAGCAAAGGAGTCCGACACATACGAAGGAGCCAAAGATAAGCTACGAATATTCTTGGCGCAATGCGAGGGATATTTTGCAGTTAAGGGATATGGAGATCACCATGATGAAATTAAGATTCCATATGTGGAATCTCTACTCAGAGGACTCGCGGGACAATGGATCATGCCCTTCCAAGATGGAAGGAAACAGAGGGAATGGGTCACGTACGAAGAGTTCAAGGCGACACTCTTTGAACAATTTGGAGATCCCAACGCCAAAGAAACAGCAAGACGAAAGCTAGAAAAACTCCAGCAAGGAAAACAAACGTTCTCAGCATACTGGAACGAATGTCGACTGTTGGAATACGAGGCCGAGTTTGATGACGCGACTCAGTACATCATCCTCCTGAGAAACTGCAGTGAGAGACTCCAAGAGGCATAGGGAATCTCTGACCTGCGCTATACGACAGCCGAACGATTTGCAAGATGGGTAATCGACAAAGAAAGCAAATTAAACATGGTTCGGAGCAACTCGGAAAATACTATAGCACATAGGGTGGTCCAATCAGTCCAGGAATGCTGAGACGGGACCTTCAAACCGCCAGCACCTCGAGGAGAAAGTCGAGCATTACCACCAGGCGAACCCATGGAATTGGACAAGTCAAGAGCAGGGCCTGCTCTGAATCTGTCTAAGGAAGAATACGCCAGAAGAATGAATGGGAAACAATGCCTAAGGTGTGGAAAAGCAGGGTATCGGATACGAGAATGCAGAAGCCGACTGGACAACAGATACCAAGGAAACAGAGCTACTGGAAATAATCATTTCCAAAATCAGAAAAGAAGCAACATCCGCGAAATGATAGCAGAGGATTCACCGGCGGAAAACCAAGAGGGTCCCCAGTTAACCGTGGTCTGGGAGACCCAAGATGTGGACCTGGAAAACCCATCAAATTAGCGAACTACAACACGGCACTACACACGCAAAGAGGAGAAGGAGATGGAGATCATGTGATGATCCAAACGAAGATATACAACAGAGGAAGAGAAGAAACAACAATATATGCAATGCTCGACTCGGGGGCCACTGAAGACTTCCTCGACAAAGAAATATGCGACAAATACGGCCTCCACACCAAACTAGCGAAGAAAGCAAGACAAGTCTACCTAGCGGATGGAAAGCCAAGCGCTATGGGTCCTATAACCCATACGGCGACAGTACCTATGGACATTGACAGCCATAGGGCAATGGAAACCTTTCAAGTGGCAGATCTAAAGAACCATGAGATAGTCCTAGGGATGTCATGGTTATGGAAGCATAATCCAACGATCGATTAGAACGAGAACAAGATGACGTTTACAGGTGAACTATGTGCGACACAATGTCTCAACAGTTCACCTGTAGTCTACTCCACACCAATAAGAGAAGCGGAAGAAGAAACTTTGCATGCAAAGTTTGCAGAGATGCGGCAAGACAAAAGGGTCCGGATACAAAAACTGGACCAAGAGGCAAAGGTGCCTACCAAGGGTTCCAAAGAGCCAGCAGGACACAACCTATATACCAGCGAAGGAATCAAGATACCAGCCAACGGAAAGATAATGATAGCAACAGGAATAGCCATTGGACTCCCAGAAGGCACCTATGGACGAATAGCACCCCGCAGTGGTCTAGCAGTTAAACACCGACTCATGACCATGGCAGGAGCGATCGACGTCGACTATACCGGTGAAATCAAAGTGGTCCTCGCCAACCTAGCTCAAGAGGACTAGCAAGTCCAGAAAGGCGATCGAATTGCACAGTTGATAATCGAAAAAATCAACAAACAGGATCTGCATGAAGTAGATCAACTGGAAGAAACCATGAGAGGAAACAAGGGATTTGGAAGTACGGACCAAAACCAGCTCGATACAACAAAAAGAATGGAGATCAAAGAGATCACAGCACACGCCTTTGGACGATATTATTGAAGAGGAGATACAACAGGAATTCTCAAATGGACATATGAAGACGAGAAAGCAGTTCTAGCAAAAATCAACATCGGCACAGAACTAGCAATCCAGGATAAGAAATACCAAAGCAAAAAGGGATGGAGAGAATTGGTTCCAAAAGAATATCACCAATTCACAAATCTATTCCAAGAGAAAGCTACGGAGCTACCACCTCGAAGACCAGGAATCGACCACGAAATTCAGTTGGACAAAGACGAAAAAAGTGGTAAAAACAAAAGAAATTTCCTATAAGAAGTTATACCCCCTAGGGGAAGCAGAGCTCGAAGAACTTAGGAAGTATATCGAGCAAAACCTAAAGAGAGGATGGATCCGAGACTCTTTCACGTCAGGAGGATCTCCAATACTATTCGTCAAAAAGAAAGACGGAAAAATGAGACTCTGTGTGGACTACAGGCCCTCAATTCGGTTACCAAGAAAGACCGATATCCACTACCCTTGATTGGGGAAGCACTGGACAGACTACGATCAGCAACATATTTCACCAAACTCGACATCAAAGATGCATACCACAATATACGCATCAAGGCAGGAGACGAATGGAAGACTACATTCGCCTCCAGATACGGAATGTTTGAATACTTGGTTATGCCTTTCGGGCAAACCAATGCACCGGCTTCATTCCAGAGATGGATCAACAGGGTACTTAATTAGTACCTCGACATATGTTGCATCGTATACCTGAACGATGTACTCATATATTCGGAAAACATACAACAACACCAAAAAGATATCAGCAACAACATGGCGGCAATACAAGGATCAGGAATGAAGATCAAACCAACAAAATGCGAATTCCATAAGGAAGAAACATAATACCTGGGATTTATCATCAATCGAAGTGGGGTCAAGGTTGACCCAGTTAAAGCAGCAGCCATTTGGGACTGGGCAAAACCAAAAAACAAAACTGATGTTCAGTGCTTTATGGGATTCTGCAACTTTTATCGAAGATTCATTGAGGGATTTAGCAGGCTTGCAAAACCACTCTATAACCTTACGAAGAAAGACAAGAAATGGGAATGGGGAGAAAATGAACAAAAAGCATATGATGCAATACGAATACCACTAACATCAGCACCCATACTGGTTCATTTCGACCAAAACCGAAAGACAATGATCGAAACGGATGCCTCAAAATATGTATGCTCAGACATACTATCGCAACAGTGCGATGATAGAAAATGGAGGCCAGTGTCTTACCGATCCAAGACAATGACCCCTGCAGAGTGCAACTACGATGTTGCAAACAAAGAATTATTAGCGATAGTTCAAGCATTAAAAGAATGGAGGAGATACGTTTCAAACAACGACCATCCAGTCCGAGTTCTAACCGACCACAAGAACCTGGTCCCGTTCATGACCACGAAAGAATTGAATGACCGCCAGATAAGATGGATGGAGCAGCTTAGCAAATACAACATCAAAATCGAATACCGACCAGGAAAAGAGAGCGCAAAGCCAGATGCTCTTACAAGGATTGCAAGCAACAAACCACAAACGATGGAGACGAAAGGATCAAACAAATAACATGGACCCTATTACCAAAAACGTACTTCGAGGCCATGGAGGTTATCCAATTCACATCAAAGGAGGAAAGAGGAATTGAGGACGCAAACCAGAAAGACAAAACAATCCAGGCAATAAGAGAAGCCTTGGAAGAAGGAAAAAAGGAGATGAAAGGAATTGCACTGGGGTTGTACCAATAGAAGGACGAAAATATGTGGTACGATGGAAAACAATGGATCCCAGAAGAAGAGGAGATAAGGACTGACATCATACGACAACACCATGATATCCGAACAGCAGGACACGGAGGAACGGCTAAAACCGCAGAATTCATCATGAGATAATTCTATTAGCCAGGACTGCGCGAAGATGTCAAACCATATGTCAAAAACTGCGACATATGCCAAAGAACGAAAACGGCTAAACACGCGCCATATGGATTACTAAAATCAACCGAGGTCCTCGAACAACTATGTGAAACAATTAAGGTGCATTTCATCACGGACCTACCAACATCGGAAAAGTTGCGATAGTATCTTGGTCGTGGTGGATCGCCTAACCAAAATGAGTCATTTCATTCCGGTTAGAAAAGATATCAACACGAGGGATTTTATACAAACATTCTTCCGAGAGGTCTTTCGACTTCACAGCCTCCCAAAGAATATCATTACCGATTGAGGAACACTATTCACATCGGGACTATGGAAGAAAGTAACCGGAGAAATGGGAATACAAAACAGAATGAGCACAGCATTCCACCCACAAACAGATGGACAAACGGAACGGGTAAATGCAATACTCGAACAATATTTAAGGGCCTATGTCAACCATTAGCAAGATGATTGGTACAAGCTGTTATCGATGGCCGAATTCACATACAACAATGGAAAGCAAGAAACAATTGGCACGACACCCTTCTTCGCGAATTACGGACAACATCCACAAAGTCAGACCACCTATCATACGATTAATGATGTGATACCAGAGAAAGCGGATATGGGAAAACTACACAAAACCTTACAATACGAGATGAGTCAAGCCCAACAACGGCAAAAAGAACAATACGATAAGCACCGAAGACAGGATCCAAACATACAACCAGGAAACATGGTATGGCTAATACCACGCAATATCCATACGACACGACCATCAAAGAAACTGGACTACAAGAAAATTGGACCCTTCAGGATATTGGAAAAAGTGGGCAGCTGAGCTTATAAACTCGACCTTCCCCCCTCAATGCGAATACACAATACATTCCACATCTCACTCCACGAATTACACAACGACAATAAATTTCCTTCACAAATACTTATTCCTCCCCCTCCGATCGAACTCGACGGAGAACCAGAATACGAGCTCTATGAAATAGTCAATTCCCGCTTCTTCCAAGGTCACCTCCAATACCGAGCCAAGTGGACAGGATACTCTCCTGAACACGATAAAACTTGGTACTTCGCACACAACTTCGAAAATGCACAAGATGTCATCTCAACCTTCCACCAGCGATACCCAGGCAAGCCCGGCCCAGGTGACGATAACGTTGAACCAAGACAAAAGCGAGGGAAAGACTCCCGCGCCATTGCAGCAACACGAGGGGTGGGGTGATAGCCCCCGCCAAACCACATCCACCAGCTCCGAATACTCATTCATGGGGCCAACCGACGAAGAACTCAAGGAAAGGGAAAAACAAGCACAGAATGACGCCATGTCATGGACGGTATGCTACAATGAGCGTTGCCAAACACACTTTGGCGACAAATAAGGCTCGGGATGGTTCTCGAGGGAATGTCGGAAGTGTGGCCCACGCCCGGACCACGTTCTAAAGCATTGGCAACAATGCTTCAGAAATGGGTGCAGGATGCACAGGGCACAAAAAATATCTGCGGGATTTTTCACGCAGAAAGATGGAAGCCGAAAAGAGTTGGAAGGAGAAGATGCCAGAAAGGCATGGGCCGCAAGGACACGGTCCAAGGAGGGAGGGGCCCAAAACTCCTCGGCAGACATGGAACCGGCTGTCAGGAGCCTACACAGGCAGATCTGGGGACTCTGAGAACAACTGGGCCAAGCCGAGGCCACAATTTTGGCAAACAACAAAATGATCACGGAGCTTAGACAGCTGAACGACAACCAGCGGTAAACGATCAAGATGGCGAATCTTACTCTGGAATCGGTAAGGGTCAGATGGAGGACGGCAGACGAAAAGTTCCGCAAGCTGAGACGGACCATGCGCTCGGCAGGACGGAAACTATTGAAACTGGGAGAAAAAGCCGGATGGGACTCAGGCTTAGGAGGAGGAGAGCTAATGTCATGAAAGTGGCTTAGTGAGGAAAGGGTTTTCACGTGACACATGGTTATGAGTCACAGGTATGTTATTGTTTCACGCATATAACCTATTCGGGTTGTATGATTAGTTATGTGTGGGATTTGTGATGCTTTCGCACATGGCTCGAGTATGAGTCATGGGACATGCACCTGACAAGTATGCCTTACAAGTATGCTTTACGTGCAAGCCTTGCGCATATGATTTATGTTTCGCACATGACCTCATTATGATATCATGGGTTTCGTGCATATGACTCAGTCGAGTCATATGACTTGTTTATTGCGTTATGATTGATTTATGAGTTTTGTACATGACCTCGCTATAAGGTCATAGGTTTTGAGCATGTAATCACTTTGGTCACATGACTAGTTTGTTTTGATTTGGTTTTGCACATGTGATCACTTTAGGTCACATGATTAAAGGCGGGAAGAACACTATATAAGGAGGCCGATGCGGCTGAGGAAGATAGGTTCTTCACACTTTGTTCTAAGTACTTTTCCTACATATTACTTTAACGAATATAAAACACCTTTACAATCTTTATCCTTATTGCAACCTTATCATTACGCCAAGAAGCACTCGTTACGAAGACGAGTTAGAGAAAACCTACGATAGGTGTTTCTGATAGAAGACAAAGGTCTTGTACTATCGGTAATATAGGCAGAGGCCTAGAGCTATCGTAAGACAAGGAAAGAAAGGGAAAGAAAAGGTAAGTATCGTTCCCCGTCGCCAAGAACTAACTATCTGAAAGGGGATCGTTACAAGTACCTTCCAGAGCGGTGTGTGCTTTCAAGGTAGCCGGAGGTCGAACACTGTTGCATTCCACATCGATATACCCAATATGGATCTCCTCATAATCACTGGATTGGGTATCATCTCTATCGCTTTCAATATTATTGGCTGATGCTTCTTGCTTAATTGCCTTTCCTTTCCTTTTCTTTGTAAGGCAGTTCCTTGCCATATGTCCTGTTTTTCCACATTCGAAACATTCTCCTTTCTGCCATCTTGATTCTCGCGAGGATTTTGTTTTTTTCTTGAAAACTCGTGGGGTATCGTCTTCAGAGTAGCTGGGGGCTTTGTGCCATGGCTGGTTGTTCCTACTAGAGGATGTCTGTGTTTTGAAGGCCTTGGTCTCATGGAGAATGGCATCCTTTCATTCTGCTCTTGCAATGATTATTGCTATATCATCGCCCTTTTCCTCGAGTGGTTCCACTTCTCGCCGCAGGGTAGGGTGCATAATGTCGTAGAATCGTCGCTTCAAGATGTATTTGGAGATACTTCCTCTGTCCATTCGGTCCTTATACATCATCAGGTCCGTAGCCACATCGGTGATTCACTTGACGTGCGTTCCGTTAACTTGCTGGGGCTGGTTGAATTTGTTGTATAGGAGGTCGTTGGTTATAGAGGATTGAAATCGTCCTTTCAGATAATCGAGGACTGTAGTTCCTCTTAATCTTACATTTCCACCGAAATCCTTATAGCATTGGTGGTATGCGTCGGTTGCCTTTCCTTCGCAGAATGATCCAATGATAAGTCCGGTTGTAGGGTCTTCTACATCTTTTCCTTGTAAGAGTAGGAAGTATGAGAGTTCGGTCGCCCATCGGTCAAAGACTTCAGGTTTGAGGTGTTTTCCTTCTCCTGTGAACTTCGCTGGGAGGTGTAGTTTAAACTTAGGGTGTTCAAATACTGCAGATACCTCCTCTTCTTCAGGCCTAGCCCGAGATTTTCCTCCTCCAGAAAGTCCTCCTCCTGTGCTAGCCATATCTGATTCGCTACTGGACTTGGGGTCAATCGGAGGTTCAATGGGAGGCTTCTTTGCTGGAGTAGAAGGGAATTCTCCCAGAGGTTGTGTATCTTCCGTGTTTGCAGGATCGCCCGGCTCCTTAGCAGAGCGCTGGGGTTGTTTGTTTCTTGTAAGGTCTTGCCGTAAGATTTGCTTCCCACTCCTGGTCGTCAAAGACTCTATCTTGGGTTTGAGATGAAGCCGAATGTGCTGTGATTCTGCTGCTTCTCTCCGCTAGCGTTCTGAGGTGGATATCGATAGGTTGATCAGGCCTAAATCCGGGGACAAGTTCTTAACCACTTGCTGAGGTTAAAAAAAAATGTAACTTGTTCGCAACGTGCTAATCACGTTATCGGTAAAGAATACGATAGTTGGCAGGTGGCCTGCTCTTCCGGAGAGGAGGTGAGAGCTGAGACCTAAAGGAGGCTTCGAGGGTGTACTGAGAAACAAAGAAGTAACCGATCAACCAAGTATATTGAAATACTGTCTGTCGAAGTCTACCTTTTCTATGGTAGAAACAGGCGGTCTTTAAATACACAAATCTGTTCATGTATAGCATGAACGAAACTAATCAAAGGTATCAATCGATATACTTTGGTAAAACTCCTTAAGTATCAAAGCGATACTTAAAACAAAACATAAAACCAAACCAACTATCAAAGCGATACTTAAAACAAAACCACGTATTAAAGCGATACTTAAAACAAACCAAGTATCAAAGCGATACTTAAAATAAAACATAAAACAAAACCAATAACCGAGTACCCGTACCGGTTACAAATGCTATAAGGATTACGGCAGAAAGGTAAGATTAAGAGGATCTACAGTCCTCGATTACCTAAAAGGTCGATTCCAATCCTTTATCACCAACTACCTCCTATACAACAAATTCAACCAGCTCCAGCAAGTTAATGGAACGCATGTCAAAAGGATTACAGATGTAGCTACGGATCTATTGATGTATAAGGACAGAATGAAGAAAGAAAGCATTTCTAACTACATCCTTAAGCGATGGTTCTATGATACTATGCACCCTACCCTCGAATGAGAGGTAGAACCTCTTGAGGAAGACGACGATGATATTGCAATAATAATTGCAAGAGCAGAACGAAAGAACGTCATCCTCCAGGAGACCAAGGCATACAATACATAGGCATTCTCTAGTAGGAATAGCCAATCCCGACACAAACCCTCCAGCAACTCTGAAGACAATACCCCACGAATTTTCAAGAAGAAAACCAAATCCTCCAAAGAAACGAGATGGTGGAAAGAAGAATGCTTTGAATGTACAGAAACAGGACACATGGCAAAGAACTGCGCTATGAAGAAAGTGAAAGGAAAGGCAATTAAACAAGAAGCATCGGCCAACAATGTTGAGAGCGATAGTGATAATACCCAATCCAGTGAATATGAGAAAATCTGTATCAGGTATATTGATGTGGAGTGCAACAGTGTCCGACCTCCAGCTACATTTAAAGTACACACCATCCTGGAAGGTACTATTCTGATTAATGGCAAGAAGGCGCGAGTCCTATTCGACACTGGTGCGATTGGAAGAGACATGATCATTAATGCCTTTGTCTCTATCCATGGACTCTTAATTCGAGACCTTAACCAACCCATACCAGTCAATATAGCAGTTAAGGGATCACGATCCACAAGTCATAAAACCTGCAGTGCAATAATTCGACTTGGTTCTGCCATCCTACCCTCCCAGGAAATGCTAGTAGGAAACTTCACCAAATATGATGCCTTGATAGGGATGCCATTCCTGAAGTGCCACAAAGCAGTAATCAGGTATGGGGAAACAACCATCGATTTCCGAGATCAGAAGGTCAGAGTTTCCTGCAAGCTAACAAGGGGAGAATACCGAGCCACAGTTTGTGAAACAATGGCCCAATGCTTATTGGATGAATACTGTGATGTTTTCCCTGATCAGATTCCCGAAGAACTACCGCCTATGAGAGAAGTGAACCATCACATCTGTCTTCGAGACCCCTCTAATCTTAAGAACCAACCTACCTACTCTATCCCTGACGCATACAAAAACCCACTATGTGACTGGATCAACCAACAACAAAGAAGAGGAGTCATCTACCGAGTGGAAGCCCCAGGTGCCACACCTATGTTTGTTCAACCCAAAGCAGATGGCAAAAGAATCTGCCCCTTGGTTGACCTCAAACTACGAAATGAAAACACAGTTATAGACAGCTCGGCTATCTCAAACCAAACCCAGATCCTGAATGCAGTTGGACAGGCTAGATTCCAAAGCAAGATTGACCTAAGCGATGCCTATTTCCAAACAAGGTTAGATCAAGAAAGCGAATGCTATAACAGTTTCAAAACACCCTTCGGAAGTTTCATTAGCTGAGTTATGTTGCAACGTGATATGAATGTGCCCGCCACCTTTATGCGAATGATAGAAAACCTTCTGAGTGAATACCTCCACTATTTTGTCTGGGTTTATAGTAATGATCTTCTCATCTTCTCAAACACCAAAATAGAACATGCCTACCATATAGGTCTGGTGTGTACAAAACTAAGGGAAGCTAAATTCTGCACCAGCAGAAACAAATCAATGGTATTTGCTGATAAGCTTGATATCTTAGGACATGTTGTAGATATTTGTAACGATCCCCTTTTTAGATAGTTAGTTCTGAGCGATGGGGAACGATACTTATCTTTTCTGTCTTCTTCTTTCTTTGTCTTACGATAGCTCTAGGCCTCTGCCTACGTTACCGATAGTACAAGACCTTTGTCTTCTATCGGAAAAGCCTATCGTAAGCTTTCTCTAACTCATCTTTATGACGAGTGCTTTTTGGCGTAATGATAACGTTGCAATAAAGATAAAGATCGTAAAGGTGTTTTATATTCGTTAAAGTAATAAGTAGGAAAAGTACTTAGAAGTCAATCTAATTTTTATTTAACCTCGTACCGCCAACACTGGCATATGACGAGCCCCCGCCGGCACAGGGATACCGCTAACCGGTATACCACTAATCCTAGGCTAACCAAATCTACGGTCCCGCACCTGCCATCCCCGAGTCATGCCCGCACGGAAACTAATTACAAGACCATTAAACAACCCAGCGCCCTCCCTGGTCCAAGTCCGTAGCCCCTCTGGTATGAAGCCAACCAGCACCAAGCGTAGCCCAAGCCGAGCAAGAGACCGACCCAACCAGGTTCCTTCTCCAACAAAATTAAAACCACTACCACCCGGTCTAAATACCGTCCCGCAACACCTCCACCACAGTAGAAAACCAACAACAAACCAAAATATAAACTACAGGCGACACAATGGCAGAGAGGAGGTGACCAACATGTCCACCTCTCGCATCCGCATGCCAGGCCGTCGACCCTATAAACCCACTTTGCCAAGTGCCTCCGAGGAGCGTAATGGTGAGGAGGACCTGTACCCACTGCCTGTCCCCCAAAACACACTCATAAACAAAAGAAATACATAGAGGTGGTGACAGACCGAAATAGTCAGTGGGGCCTATCTCCCACCCGTGGTGCCTTGCCCCTGCCAGCCATGCCCATTGCCAAACCAAAGAAACCAAACAAACTTCCACAACACCCAGCACGCAAAACCCAAACAAGTCCAACCAGGTGGTCGCAACCCACTATCCGCACAGGTGGCCATCAGTCCAGCGGTCCGCCGGGGAGCTTTACAGCACTCAGCAGCTTCGCCCAGCAGCCCAAACCGGTCTGGAAACACTTAATTAAACATCGCCCAACCTGACACATGCCCGACCGGTGCTCGCAGGTGCCTCTCCCCCCCCAATCAGCCCCCCCCAAGCCCCACACACCAGACGCCACAGAGCCCATCCAGCCCCCCCAGCCCCTCAGACAGATTAACCATCCGACGGCCATAGGACAGCATATACCCAGCCCCGACAGGCGGCCATTGATCTTGGCCACACAAACAGAGCCCCAACCCCCAGCACCACATAGCGGAGAGGAGCCCACCAGCCACAGCCGGGAGCCACAAAGGAGGCAGCACCAACACCTGAAGGCGCTGGCACCAGCCACACCATCCAACCCAGCCGAACCGAAATCCAACCGAGTCGGGAAAGAGTAAGCAGAGCCAGCCAAAGCCAGCCCCACAGGTCCGGCAACAGGGGCGGACCGAACAACGGGTAAACGGCATCCCCAACTGATGCAACAAGAAGGGGAAGGGCGAACGAACAGAAGCAGACAAATGGAAGGTAGGCCCCACTTGCAATGGGTGAAGCCGCCAACCACAGACCACAACTGAACTACCCAGACGCACAGACAACGCGAGTGCCTGGCAGCCAATGATCCCACACCACCCCAGGCAGCAAAGAAAAACCGCTCCAGGGGGTAAGGTTTTTCAGGGTCAAAGCCATCCCCACCGTAGCTAGGAGGTGACACCTGACTGAACCACCGTATATGCCGCAAGGACAAAACTTCCAAGGGAACAGTGATAAATGACATCGTAGGATTCCGACCGTAGAAACATAAAGTAACGAGGCAGGGAGGGGCCGGTGAGGCCCCCTCCCTTGTGGAAATGATGCAGCCAGTACGATGAGTTGATACTTGGGAAGGTCATCAGTCTAACACAAGGGCGTTTTGTATCGCGTGAACTAAGGACTCCTTTAAAACCTAACAAAAGACATGAGCTGGCCCAAAGAACGACACGGGTGATCCCTCCAAACACAATGTTCAATCCCCCCAATCGAACACGAAACCTGCGAGTAGACTATAGACAGGAAGCCATAGACATTTTACCGAAAGGGGCTCGTATGCGACCTTGATGAGAGCTCGAAGTGCTAGTATCGTGAGATAACCAGTTCAACGAAATGAGACGCAAACAAGTTATCCACCACGTAACGCCTAACAGACCTCAACACCAAAGACCCCAGGAACTACTGAGCGAACTCAGATATCTCCCCCAGAATCAAAGGCATTAAGGCCCACCATGATGGCGAAAGAAACGCGCGGGGCGAAGCGACAGCAAGGACGAGGAAAAGTACTTAGAACAAAGCGTGAAGAACATATCTTCCTCGGCCTCATCGGCCTCCTTATATAGTATTCTTCCCGCCTGTAGTCATGTGACCTAAAGTGGTCATATGTGCGAAACCAAATCATAACAAACTAGTCATATGACCAAAGTGATCACATGCGCAAAACCCATGACCTTATAGCGAGGTCATGTACAAAACTCATAAACCAATCATAACGCAATAAACAAGTCATATGACTCGACTGAGTCATATGCGTGAAACCCATGTCCTCATAATGAGGTCATGTGCAAAACATAAATCATATGCGCAATGCTTACCCGCAAGGCATACTCGCAAGGCATACTTGTCAGGCGCATGTCCCATGACTCATACTTGAGCCATGTGCGAAAGCATCACAAATCCCACACATAACAAATCATATAATCCTAATGAGTCATATGTGTGAAACAATAACATACCTGTGACTCATAACTATGCGTCACATGAAAAACCCTTTTCTCGCTAAGCCACATTCGTGACAATATTGATGGAATACATGAAAACATCCAGCCCCTGGAAAAATTTCCAGTTTAACAGAATGGACAACACCCAGGAATCAAAAGGAGCTCATGCAATTCTTAGGACTAGTCAACTATATCTCCCAGTTTCTACCTCACCAAGCCACTGTGACAGCACCGCTCACAGACCTTACTGGCAATGCAGAATTTGTCTGGACCTACACTCATGATCAAGCCTTTACCAACATCAAGGAATTGATTAAAAATGCCAATGTTATACAACCTATCGACTACAGTAAACGGGATCTGATATGACTGATTACTGATATATCGGACATTGGAGTTGGAGCATAGGTTGGACAAGGAGCCTCTCATGAAATGGCAAGACCAGCAGTATTACACAGCAGGAAGTTTACTAATTCACAGATGAACTATGGAACAATGGACAAGGAAGCCCTTGCTGTGATTGATGCTCTTGCCTCTTTCAACCACATCCTGATGGGCAATACCTTCACCATCGTTACTGACCACCAACCTCTCACTAATCTTAAAACAGAAAAAATACCTGGAAGGAGAAGAACATGATGGATAGGCGAGCTCAGCAAATACGATGCAAGAATCATCTGTACTCCTGGAAGAATGAACTATTTAGCTGATGCTCTCTCCCACTTATATGAGAACCAAGAACTCACAGATCCGCCTCTTGTTTATACCCACACAAGACAAAGCGAAGACAGCCCTGACGACACATCCTATGAACCGGAACCTTCGATTGCTACCGCCAGCTCTGCCGCTCCCTCCAATCCTTTCTCTTACACCATGTACAGAGCTGGCAGAACAGAGCGAGGGAAAGACATTGATGATGAATGGAAAGACAATTGCACTCTCCTCAGCACACCTCCTCATGAGCTTGAACAAAGCAGACTCCACTGGTTCCACAGTTACCTCAAAACTTGCCCTTTTCACAAAACTGAGATTAAATTCGGCAACAGATACCAGCAACCGTACTATATATCTGCTGGTGATTTCAACAACACCAGCTTCGACACTGCAGAAGGAACAGAAGAGATGATTGATGAAGATGGATCGACCTAACCTCCCCATACTTTTAATCCTGTCCCAACACAACACCAATGTCTTGAAGAACTCGAACAAGCAGCAGCCTACGTGGATGCAATAGCTGACCTACACCCACCGCAGTCAGCCGCGCCATCCTCTCCTCCCATAACCGATACACAACCACTATATGGTGGACCCTTATGAGTATACAACAATAAAACCATGGTTTCCGTCATACCTCCCACGATTCCCAAGCATCGCCGACAACTGTATGAAACCTTTGATGAAGAGGAAGCACCTATTGAGCCAACAAGAGGATCCCTGATTGAGGATGAATGAGATATTAGATTAACCACAGAAGAATCAACCTCCTCGTTCTGAAGCTAATTGATAGCAAGATATCACCATGACCCAATCTACTTCAAAGCCACAGATAGCTCTAGACATGGAGATCTTACCCCCTACAATATATCCAATGGAATTGTCTATACCAGTACCCGATATGGTGAACATTGCCTATACATCCCGAAAGGCCATATGTTCAATGGAATGACTATTAGGGAATATGTCATCACCGAAATCTACAACAAAGGACACCACAGTGCGGACCGCAACCTCCAATATGCCTCAGAATATGTTTAGTGGCCCGAAATGCGAAAGGACATCCACGATTTCGTCAAACGATGAGAACTCTGCCCGGCAAATAAGGAACATACACCACTACCTGAAGTGAAAGCGGCGACCATCCAGCTACCACGTGAAATATTTGAATCTTATGCCATGGATTTCGGAGGACCATTCAACAAATCCGCCGGATATGACACCATCTTGGTAGCTGTGGATCAGCTTTCCGGATACACATAGCTCTTACCAATGAAGGTTACCAACTCCTCCAATGATAACTGGAATAACCTTCAACGATATCTATTTACCACCTCTGGGTACACCTTATCTATTGTCAGTGATGCTGATCCATGATTTACCGCTAGATTCTGGAAGCAAACCTTGTCCTCCTTCGGAATCAACCACATTATGGCTGCCCCTAGATATTATGAGACCAATGGCCAAGCAGAATGGAAAATTTGCGAAGTCAAGACCGGAATTAGGAACATGATCAATGAACAACAAATCAACAGGCAACCAGCCCTCGTTGAGCTGGCCACATATATTAATATCGGATTTTCAGACACCTTGGCAATGTCTCCAGACAAGGCAATATTCGGCCGTCAATACCCTCTCCTACCTACAACACTATTTAAGAACTTCTCAGTCCCTGCCTCCGATGAGCACCTAAACCGCCATCAAGCAATTCGGAATGATGCCTTCCCCGCGGTTAAATCTGCCCGATTCCGAAGCGCCACTACTGCTCTGAAGCGACGACGCAAACATGTTTCCATTCCGCCAGGAGATATGCTCATGGTACATGGAAACATGTTCATTACCAATATTGGATGCAGCAAGAAATTACAATCCTGATGGCGAGGACCTTTCAAAATCTTATTCTTCGACGAGCATATAGAAAAATGCAGTGTCCAGATGGATGGACGCATGTATCGCTGCAATACTGCAGTCTTCCATGCCTCTGATATCAAACGATTTCGCTCCAATGATAACTCCAAATTCCCAGGAAGAATCCACTCCCGACCCGCGCCAATTATCATTGACAAGAAAGATAAATGGGAAGTTGAAGAAATCTAAGACCACCGCCTTTGGCATGGAAATGATCAGTTCCTAGTCAAATGGGAAGGATACTCAATAAGCGAAAATAGCTGGGTACCACTAGAAGGACTAGAACACGCTATGGATATGGTGAACGAATGGTAGAAAGACAACATACTGAACGAATCCCTCCCACCAACGATCAATTACATCACCATGTGCTGGACACCTACGATGCCAGAAACTGAACAATGGCATGCAGAACTCAAAGCTAGGGATGGGTTTTGGGTACCATACTTTGAATCAGAATTCGAAAGCAGTGAGGAAGAAAACCAGGTTATGGAACAAGCTCTCAATAACCTTATCTAACCACCGTCCTCCATCTGAATACCATAATGATGTCAAACTATGTGGAACTCAATGAGAGGCTGCGACAACAGATTGTGGGACTGTTGTTGAACCATGATATGATCCAACTTGAAGACTACTTTGAAATCCGCTGGATTGACTACTTTCCTGATTGCGACAATGCTTGGGTTGATGTGCAGCATGAATCTGGTATTCGTGACTACTGTGATCTGCATTTCTTTGAGTCTAGATGTTTTCTCAGAATTTCTCCTTGTCCCTGGTGTGACACTTACGAAGAAGAAATGATAGCGGAAACTGAAGCCCTTAGTTTCTCAGACTCCACTTTTGATGATTATTAGGTTTTGTTTGTTTAAACAGTGGTTTTGTTTTGGGGAATGTAACTGGTATGGGTACTCAGTTATTAGTTTTGTTTTATGTTTTGTTTTAAGTATCACTTTGATACTTGGTTTGTTTTAAGTATCGTTTGATACTTAGTTTTGTTTTATGTTTTGTTTTAAGTATCGCTTTGATACTTGGTTTGTTTTAAGTATCGTTTGATACTTAGTTTTGTTTTACGCTTTGTTTTAAGTATCGCTTTGATACTTAAGTAGTTTCACCAAAGTGTATCAATCAATACCTTTGATTAGTTTCATTCATGCTAGACATAAACAGATTTGTGTATGTAAAGACCGCCTGTTTCTACGATAGAAGAGGCAGACTTCAACGGACAGTATTTCAACATACTTGGTTGAACGGTTACTTCTTTGTTCCTCAGTACACCTCTGAAGCCTCCTTTAGTTCTCAGCTCTCGCCTCCTCTCCGGAAGAGCAGGCCATCTGCCAACTATCGTATCTATTACCGATAACGTGATTAGCACCTTGCGAACATGTTACAGACGAGGAACCTGGTCGGGTTGGTCTTTTGCTCGGCTTCGGCTACACTTAGTGCTGGCTGGCTTCATACCAGAGATGCTACAGACTTGGACCGGGGAGGGTGCTGGGTTGTTTGATAGTCTTGTAATTAGTTCTCGTGCGAGCATGACTTGGGAGTGGTAGGTGTAGGACTGTAGACTTAGTTAGCTTAGGATTAGTAGTCTACCTGTTAGCGGTATCCTTGTACCAGTGGGGGCTCGTCGTATGCCAGTGTTGGTGGTCTGAGTTTAAATAAAATTAGATTGAATTCTAATTACTTTTCCTACTTCTTACACTCCATGTCAGAAGTGAGCGAACTAATACTTTATCGTATATGGGTGTTGTTATTCGAAAAATGTACTGTTGCATTTCAAAGATTGTAGAATTATTGAGGTTTAAAGTTTACGTAGCAACTAAGTGAATCTTGAGAAAAACGAGAAAAATAATTAAATCTCTAAATTTTATAATAACAGTACAACTAATAGTTGAATTTACTTATCTTATTTCGCTCGCAATAAATACTTCATCTACTGTTACTTGTTTGTGTTTTTCATTTCGGGCAGTTGGTTAGAAGTTAGTTGTTCTCACTTAGAAGGCACTTCAGTGTGAGATATCCATGGCCTGGTCCCAGTAATCATTGAGTGTAGTTTGGGTGATGATGGCATCTTTGACAGCACCCTCTTCCGCGGATTCTCCCCTCCTTTTGAGGATGTCATCCCCATTCATTTTGGCTCCAACCCCTCCTCTTCACTTGAGATAGCCCTTGTGGTCTTTTCTCTTGCGCCTGCTACTGAGGCTGAACGTGGCCTTATTCTTACAACTACACGGTCATATGTTGCACCAAAAGGAAACCTTAGTTTCCTACAGTTTCACCACTGTCACGGGTGTCAGAATGCAGTGAACCTGCAGTTTGATGAGTTGGTTCAGCAAACGGTCGCTGTCATGACTGTTGCCATGATAAAAGAAGTGGAGGTTTTGGTGAGGGGTTTCTTAATTGGAAGAGGCTGTTCAGCCACATGTAGCTTGAACAAGGACGCTACCACAGGACTCTTCGTTAGGTTCAACTTCGATCACGGCTTGGAGTATTCTCCAGCCCCTATACCCTCCCCCCCAAAAAACACTCAGGCCATCGTCCCTGAATCCTCTGTGCTGCTAGTTGAAAGTAACTTGACTATAGCTACAGCTGAGGCAAGTTCATAGTCTGTCACCCCTCCCCTCACTAGAGCCGTCCAAAGCAAGATACCCAGTTTCCTCCGCCAGGCCACTGTACACAAGGCTGGCTCATCCACTCCTTCCTTTTTGACTGAGATGTCATCTGGTGAAAGGCCTCTCTACAAGACCCCAAAGTTTAGATTAGACAACCCTGAGGATGAGGACTGCAATCCTCCTACTGCTGGGATGCGACGCTGCATAAGGTTGACGTCGCCCGCCAAACGATCCACAGTTCTGGCTCTGGAGCCACAGTTTCTGAGGGCCATCAATGTCGATAAAGGCCAGAAAAAACAGATCATTCCCACCCTCCCAGGCCTACCCCTTGACATACATCACAAGCAGCTGGCCATTCACCCCCGTGCGCGGCTACCTTCCACCATCAAGGTTACCCTGTCACTCCCATCCCTATTGGTAACGAAGATGTCCTGCCTACTTCTGTAGTATTGGCTCGGGACACTCCTATGGATTTGGAAAAAGGACGAAACTCTGAAGCAACTGGACTGGGCGACAGCATCTATGCCCACTCTCCAGCAATGGCATTGTCGCTACCGGGAGGGTGAGCTGTGCCTGAAAGACAACTGTTAAGCTCCCAGGAAGCCTCACATGATGCCCAAACACCGTTGGATGTTCAACTTCCGGATACCCAACCTGAGGAAGCTGATGCCATTGTGGCTCAAGCGGATACAATTATGACAGGAGTATGAGAGATTTTGGACGCAGGTAGGACTCCCTCGCCGGAGCCCCGCTCAGGCAGTATAATTGGATCCATGTTGGAAGGGCTGGAGGACATCCGCTTTGACAACACATAGTCCCTCCTCTCCTTGGAATCCAGGTTAATTGAGGATGACACTGTACAGGATGTCCACACTTGGATGAACTATGGTGCCGCATTTGGTAATGAAGGACCAGGGGGTGGAGTGAATTATTGGAGCCAAGTACACCTGCCGGAATGGGCGGTGAAGGCACAGACAGACATTGTTGGCAAGTAAGGGGAAGAGATAGAGACACTACAAGGTAAGTTGTCCCCCTGCCAATGATCCTCCTCAGTAATGTCTGGCGATACCCCATCTATATTGTTGGAGACAACACTACCCCCTGCCCCCATTAAGGGAAAGGAAATTACTACTGCAGCTCCTACTGCTAAAGCTTGTAACTGGTATAGATACTCGATTATTAGTTTTGTTTTATGTTTTGTTTTAAGTATCGCTTTGATACTTGGTTTGTTTTAAGTATTATTTAATACTTAGTTTTGTTTTATGTTTTATTTCAAGTATCGCTTTAATACTTTATTGGTTTTACCAAAGTGTATCAATTGATACCTTTGATTAGTTTCATTCATGCCAGACATGAAGAGATTTATGTATTCAAAGACTGCCGGTTTCTACGATAGAAAAGGCAGACTTCGACAGGCAGTATTCCAATATACTTGGTTGAACGATTACTACTTTATTCCTCAGTACACCCTCAAAGCTTCTTTTAGTTCACAGCTCTTATCTCCTCTCTGGAAAAGCAGGCCACCTGCTAACTATCGTACCTATTACCGATAACGTGATTAGCACCTTGCAAACACGTTACATCAGCCGTCTCGAGGCGGAAATGTTGGTAGATGGATTATCGGTGGTTGGGCCTGGAAATCCCTTGTTATATCAGGGTTGTGAATGGGGAGTTGGTTGTGGTAAGTAACCACTTTGATGGCACATTAATGGTGGAAAGGGATGGGGGGACAGTTTTGATAGGAGGCCCTACGACCTGCACCCGGTGTGAGAAGAGGCACCACGGTAGTGGCTGCATCTAGTCAGACGAGGTGACACTACCGAAGAAGTGGTTCTTTTTACATGACCAGTGTTGGTGCGAATGTGGCTGTTTTAGTACTGCCATTTCAGCTGCAGCCACCAAAAAGCACGGCACCTTTACCGAACACTTCGAGAAAGGGCCCCTGTGTTTATAAATATGTCATGATCGATTTTGGCATTCTCGGCACCTGCAGTGGGACAAGTTGAACCTGATGACATGAACGTCAGTGGTCTTGAGGTGGGCTAAGGTGAACGGGTTATTGAAGGAATCCTGCTGCCTGTTTTGTGGTTTAGTATTGGCAGAAAGTTATTTGGATCTTGGGTTGCATTGCAAGAGGACGGAGAGATATTGGGACAGACTGTATGTTTCCTTTATTGAGTATGTGGGCCAAATTGTATTGGAGGCAGATAGGAGTGAGAGTATGAGAAGGTGGTTGGGTAGTGAGGTGGGAAGACGCATTAATCCGGGGCAGCGCTAGTCACTGCGAGTGCTCATCAGCCCGCTTAGGTAGTCATTTTTGGATTTATGTTTGGAGGGAGTGGCTGTGAGGTGGAATGGTCTGCGGTAGTGTATTTTAGATAGTTTGTTTTATGGGGGGTGGGGGAGACTAGTCATATGCCAGTGTTGGCGGTACTAGTATAAATAAAATTAGATTGAATTCCAAGTACTTTTTCAGCTTATTACTTTAACAAATATAAAACATCTTTATGATCTTTATTGTTATCGCAACCTTTATTGTTACGCCAAGGAAGGCTCTTCATGAAAGAAGAGTTAGAGAAAGCTTATGATAAGCGTTCCTGATAGAAGACAAAGGTCTTGTACTATCAGTAACATAGACCAAGGCCAAGTGCTATCATAAGACGAAGGAAAGAAGAAGACGAAGAAGAGAAGTATCGTTCCCTGTCGCCAAGAACTAACAATCTAAGGAGAGATCATTACATTGCAAAGTGTCAGCTGGTACAACATTAAACGATACAAGACAGCATCCTTCAACCCAGACAGGGAAGGAGATATCGAAATTGACAATTAAAACCTTAACCTAGGGAGATTTAGCTACACCTTAGATCACGTTTCAGCTGAGCCTTCAAGGGCAGCAAGCCCAGTAACCCCAGAGAAAGAATCACCAATCGATAGCCCTCCTACAGGAACCTCCAGACCTGAAAGAATGTCGGGATCAGTAGTACCTGTGCCACTAGCCCTGGCAGCTCCAGCACCAGGTACTAGCATACTAGAAATGACTAAGAATCAGTTTCAGGCATTTCTAGCAGCAATACGAAACACAGGATAAGGAAATATCCAGTGACCAAAAGCAAAAGAACTGGACACTTACAAAGGAGCTGAAGATAAACTAGAAATATTCCTGGCATAATATGAAGGGTATTTTGCCATTAAGGGACATGGAGAACACTACAAGGAGATCAAGATTCCCTATGTGGAATCTTTACTCAGAGGACTCACGGGACAATGGATCATGCCCTTCCAAGATGGAAGGAAGCAGAGGGAATGGGTCACATATGAGAAATTCAAGGCGACACTCTTTGAACAATTTGGAGATCCCAATACTGAGAAGACAGCAAGACGAAAGCTTGAGGAACTCCAACAAGGAAAACAGACCTTTTCAGCATATTGGAATGAAGGCTGACTATTGGAATACGAGTCAGAGTTTAATGCAGCGACCCTCAACATCCTTCTCCTAAGAAACTATAGTGAGAGACTCCGAGAGGTATGGGGAATCTCCGACTTGCACTACATAACAGCAGAACAATTTGCAAGATAGCTGATCGATAAGGAAAGCAAACTAAACATAGTTTGCAACAACTAGGAAACTACTATAGCACACAGGCTGGCCGAATCATCCAGGAATGTGAATGAAACCTTCAAACCACGAGCAGCTCAAGGTGAAAGTAGAGCATTCCCACCAGGTGAACCAATGGAGTTGGAAAAATTAAGAACAAGACCTGCTCTGAACCTGTCAAAGGAAGAATATACTAGGAGGATGAATGGAAAACTCTGTCTGGGATGTGGGAAGGCAGGACATCGGATAAGCGAATGCCAAAGCCGATCTGACAATGGATACCAAAAAACCAAGGCAGCTGGAAACAATTGTATCCAATTCCAGAAAAAGACCAACATCTACGAGATGATGGCTGAGGATGTATTGGTGAAAAACAATGAGGGTCCCTGTAACTGGTATGGGTACTCGGTCATTGGTTTGTTTTAAGTATCGTTCGATAGTTGGTTTTGTTTTATGTTTTGTTTTAAGTATCGCTTTGATACTTGGTTTGTTTTAAGTATTGTTTGATACTTGATTTGTTTTAAGTATCGTTTGATACTTGGTTTTGTTTTATGTTTTGTTTTAAGTATTACTTTGATACTTGGTTTGTTTTAAGTATCGTTTGATACTTGGTTTTGTTTTATGTTTTGTTTTAAGTATCGTTTGATACTTGGTTTTGTTTTATGTTTTGTTTTAAGTATCGCTTTGATACTTAAGGAGTTTTACCAAAGTGTATCGATTGATACCTTTGATTAGTTTCGTTCATGCTAGACATAAACAGATTTGTGTACTTAAAGACTGCCTGTTTCTATGATAGAAAAGGCAGACTTCAACAGACAGTATTTCAATATACTTGGTTGAACGGTTACTTCTTTGTTCCTCATTACACCCTCGAAGCCTCCTTTAGTTCTCAGCTCTCACCTCCTCTCCAGAAGAGCAGGCCACCTGCCAACTATCATATTCGTTACTGATAATGTGATTAGCATCTAGCAAGCATGTTACAGTCCCCAGTAAATAGTAGTCTGGGAGACCCAAGATGTAGACCTGGAAAACCCATCAA
>NW_003299113.1:376969-377851 GCF_000151645.1 Tuber melanosporum | reverse complement strand
TACCTGGAGCCGAGTTGCCGGTTATGAGAGCAGGCGCTGTAACTCCGGGGCTACCGAAGATTTCATCGACAAAAAGTCTGCGACAAATACATCCTTCACACCAAAAAAGTAAAGAAAGCGAGACTAGTCTACCTAGCAGATGGAAAGCCAGGCACAATGGGTCCTATAACCCATACGGCGACAGTACCTATAGACATTGACAGCTATAGGGAAATGGCAATGTTCCAGGTAGCAGATCTCAAGAACCATGAGATAGGTCTAGGGATGCCATGGTTATGAAAATATAAACCCATGATCAATTGGAATGAGAACAAGATGACCTTTACAAGCGAACTATGTGCGACACGATATCTCAACAGTTTGCATGTGGTCTACTCAACACTGGTACGAGAAGCGGAAGAAGAAACTTTGCCTGTAATGTTCGCCGAGATGCGGTAATATCAGAGAGTCTGGATACAAAAACTGGACCAAGTTGTAAAGGTGCCTACCAAGGGTTCTAAGGGGCAGCAGGATGTGACCTGTATGCCAACAAAAAAAACAAGATACCTGCCAACAGGTAGGCAACGATAGCAATAGGAATAGCCATTGGACTACAGGAAGGTACCTATGGACAGATAGCACCCCGCAGTGGTCTAGCAGTCAAACATCGACTGATGACTATGGTGGGGGTAATCAATACCGACTATACAGGTAAAATCAAAGTAGTCTTGGCCAACCTGGCTCAAGAGGACTTTAAAGTCCAAAAAGGTGATCGAATCGCACAGTTGATCATCGAAAAAATCAACAAAGAAGATCTGCATGAAGTAGATCAACTGGAAGAAACCACAAGGGGAAACAAGGAATTTAGAAGCACAGACCAAAAAGAGCCTGATACAACAAAAA
>NW_003299113.1:370865-376780 GCF_000151645.1 Tuber melanosporum | reverse complement strand
ATCAATAGATGGGGATGATAAGTTTTATCTTCGAGGTGAAAGCTACAGGACTACCATCCCGAAGACCAGGAATCGACCACAATATTCAGCTGGACAAAGGCGAGAAAATGGGAAAAACAAAAGAGATTTTCTACAAGAAGTTATATCCACTAGGAGAAGCGGAGCTCAAAGTACTTAGAAAATACATTGAGCAAAACCTAAAGTGAGGATGGATTAGAGACTCCTTTGCATCAGGAGGATCTCCAATACTATTCATCAAAATGAAAGATGGAAAAATGAGACTCTGTGTAGACAACAGAGCTCGCAATTCAGTTACCAAGAAAGACTGATATCCACTACACTTAATTGGAGAGGCACTGGATAGATTACAGTCAGCAAAATACTTTACCAAGCTCAACATCAAGGATACATACTACAATATATGCATCAAAGCAGGAGACAAATGGAAGACTACATTTGCCTCAAGATACTGAATGTTCGAATACTTAGTTATTCCGTTCAGGCTAACCAATGCACCAGCTTCATTCCAAGATGGATCAACAAGGTACTCAATGACTACCTCAATATATGTTGTATTGTATACTTGAAGGATGTACTCATCTACTCAAAAAACATGTAAAAATACCAAAAGGATGTCAGCAATATCATGGCCGCAATACAAGGATCAGGAATGAAGATCAAACCAACGACATGTGAATTCCATAAAGAAGAAACCGAATACCTCGGATTTATCATCAATCAGAGCAGGGTCAAGGTCAACCCAGTCAAAATAGCAGCAATATGGGATTGGGCCAAACCAAACAACAAAACAGATGTTCAATGCTTTATAAGATTCTGCAACTTTTATCAAAGGTTCATAGAGGGGTTTGGCAGGCTTGCAAAACCACTCTATAATCTAACCAAGCAAGACAAGAAATGGGAATAGGGAGAAACAGAACAAAAATCATATGATGCTATCCGGACACATCTGATATCAGTACCAATACTGGTACACTTGACCCCAGACCGAAGGACAATGATTGAAATAGTTGCCTCAAAATTTATAGGCTCAGGCATACTATTACAACAATGCAAAGACGGAAAATGGAGGCCAGTGTCTTCTCGATCCAAGACAATGACCCCCGCAGAGTGCAACTAAGATGTGGCAAACAACGAACTATTAGCAATAGTTCAAGCATTAAAAGAATGGAGGAAATACATTTTGAATAACGACCACCCAGTCTGAGTTCTAACCGACCACAAGAATCTGGTCCCGTTTATGACTATGAAGGAATTGAACGACAGCCAGATAAGGTAGATGGAACACCTCCGCAAATACAACTTTAAAATTTAATACTGACCAGGCAAAGAGGGCGGAAAGCCAGACACTCTCACAAGGATTGCAAGCGACAAACCACAAACAAAGAAGACGAAAGAATCAAACAAAAAATACAAACACTATTACCAAAAACTTACTTCAAGGCAATAGAGGTTATCCAATTCGCATCGGCAGAAGAAAAGGAAAGCGAGAAGGCAGACGAAAAAGACAAAATAATTCACGCAATAAGTGAAGTATTGGAAGAAGGAAAAAAGAAGATACAAGGAATTGCTCTGAGTTTATGCTAATAGGAGGATGGAAACATGTGGTACGACGGAAAACAATGGATTCCTAAAGAAGAAAAGATAAGAACAGACATTATACGACAACACCATGATATCCGAATGGCAGGACACGGAGGAATAGCTAAAACCACAGATTTCATCATGAGATCATTGTATTGGCCAGGACTGCATGAAGATGTCAAAAGATATGTCAAGAATTGCGACATATACCAAAGAACAAAAATGGCTAAACACGTACTGTACGGATTACTGAAATCGAATGAAGTTTCCGAACGACCATGAGAAATAATTCCTATGTATTTCATCACGGACCTACCATTATCGGAAAACTGCAATAGCATCCTGGTCGTGGTAGATCATCTGACTAAAATGAGTCATTTAATTCCAGTCAGAAAAGATATAGACATGAGGAATTTTATACAAACATTCTTCTGAGAAGTCTTCCGACTTCACAGCCTCCCAAAAAATATCATTACTAACCAACGAACACTATTCACATCTAGACTGTGGAAAAAAGTAACTGGAGAAATGGGGATACAAAACAGGCTGAGCACAGTATTTCACCCACAAACGGATGGACAAATGGAACGGGTAAACGCAATACTCAAACAATATTTACAGGCCTATGTCAATTACCAACAAGATGATTGGTACAAACTGCTATCAATGGCTGAATTCGCATACAACAATGGTAAATAAGAGACAATCAGCACGACATCTTTCTTCACAAATTACGTACAACATCCACAAAGTCAGGCCACATATCATATGATTAATGGTATAAAACCGAATAAAACAGACATGGGAAAACTACACGAGACCTTACAATAAAAAATGAGTGAAGTACAGCAACAGCAAAAAGAACAATGCGATAAGCACCGAAGACCGGATCCAAACATACAACCGGGAGATATGGTATGGCTAATACCACGCAATATCCATACGACACGACCATCAAAGAAATTAGACTACAAGAAAATCGGACCATTCCAAATACTGGAAAGAGTGAGCAACCAAGCTTATAAACTCGACCTTCCACCCTCAATGTGAATACACAACACATTCCACATCTCACTGCTCGAATTACACAATGGCAATATATTTCCCTCACAAACAATTATTCCTCCTCCTCCGATCAAACTTGACAGAACACCAGAATATGAACTAGACGAAATAGTTGATTCCCGCTACTTCTACAGAAATCTACAATATCAAGCCAAGTGGACTGGTTACTCCCCAGAACACAATAAAACTTGGTATCCCGCATACAAGTTTCAACACTCACAAGATGTCCTCTCAACCTTCCACCAGTGATACCCAGGCAAGCCCGGCCCAGGTAACCAGCACTTTCAACCAAGACAAAGGCGAGGGAAAGCCTCCTATGCTACTGCAACCACATAAGGACTAGGGCGATAGCTCCCACCAAACTATACCAACCAGCCCCGAATACTGATTCATGAGGCTGACCGACAAAGAACTCAAGGAAAGGGAAAAGCAAGCACAGCATAACGCCATGTCATGGATGGTATGCTAGGATGACAGATGTCAAACACACTTTGGCGATAAAGAAGGCTTGAGATGGTTCTCGAGAGAATGTCAAAAGCATAGTCCATACCCAGATCACATCCTGAAGAATTGGTAACAATGCTTCAGAAACAGGTGCAGAATGCACTGGGCACAGAAAATCTCTACGGGATACTATCTACAGAAGGATGGAAGCAAGAAAGAGTTAGAAGAAGAAGATGCCAGGAAGGCTTGGACTATGAGTACACAGCCCAGGGAGGGAGGGGCCCAAAACTCCTTGGCGGATGCGGAACCAGATATCAGGAGCCTACATAGGCAAATCCGAGGACTCTGAGAACAACTTAGCTGGGCCGAGGCAACAATTTCGGCAAATGACAAAACAATTGCGAAGCTAAGACAGCTGAATGATGTACAGCGGTATACCATCGAGATGGTGAACCTGACCTTGGAATCAGTAAGGGTCAGATGAAGGACGGCGGACGAAAGGTTTCACAAGTTGAGGAGGAGCATGTGTGCAGCTGGACGGGAGCCAGTGAAACTGGGAGAAAAAGCCTGATGGGACTCAGACTTAGGGGGAGGGGAGCTAATATCACGAACCTGGCTTGGCATGGAAAAGGTTTTTACATGACTCATGATTATGAGTCATAGGTATGTTATTGTTTCACACGTATGACTCATTTAAGTCATATGATTTGTTATGTTTCACATATGGCTCAAATATGAGTCATGGGACGTGCACCTGATGGGTATGCCTTGTCAGTGTGCCTTACGGGTATGGCTTGTACATATGATTTAGGTTTAGCACATGACCTCATTATGAGGTCATGGGTTTTGGGCATATGACTCATTCGAGTCATATGACTTGTTTATTGCGTTATGATTAGTTTATGAGTTTTCGCAAATGACGATGCCATGAGGTCATGGGTTTTGAGCGTGTGATCACTTTGGTCACATTATTAGTTTGTTATGATTTGGTTTTGCACATGTGACCACTTTGGGTCACATGACTATGGGTGGAAAGAACACTATATAAGGAGGCCGATGCGGCTGAAGAGGATAGGTTCTTCACGCTTTGTTCTAAGTACTTTTCCGACTTATTACTTTAACGAATATAAAACACCTTTCTGATCTTTATCGTTATTGCAACCTTTATTGTTACGCCAAGGAAGGCTCTTCACGAAAGAAGAGTTAGAGAAAGATTATGATATGCGCTCCGGATAGAAGACAAAGGTCTTGTACTATCAGTAACATAGGCCAAGGCCTAGTGCTATCATAAGACGAAGGAAAGAAGAAGATGAAGAAGAGAAGTATTGTTCCCTGTCACCAAGAACTAACTATCTAAAGAGGGATCGTTACAATAGCATACAGTATGAAGTTTGTACTATGAGCATGCTATGTAAGGAGGAGGTAAAAGTACAAAGGCAGATTGGTAGTAATTCTGGTCCTTATTTCTCCTAAGTGAGGTGGGCAGTAACCTACTGGATATACAGGTACACATAACCCTATGTAACAAAGAGAAAACTAGGGAAAACATAGGTAAATCAAAAGTACGACCATGTTTGATCCTGAGAAACTTGCCAAAGAAATCTAAATAAACATATGTAGATGTATAGTGGTGTGACAGATATGTAGAAATATTATAAATCTGATGACCAAGAAAAGTGCATAAAATATGCATAAGTAACCGAATTATTGCGAACACTAAAAAAGAAAACATATATGTATAATTCATGATCACCATCATGAAATATTAATGAAATAAACGTAATAATTATCCTATCTCTAGTAATGTTCATGGTGTATAAGATTAACTAAAATATACACTAAGTATGAAAATACACTTTATTATCAAGTGAAATATACATATGAAACAAATCAAAAATTTCAACATATTTATCTCTTCTATGAAGGGAATAAGTTATGGCAGGGAATTTTCGTAGTATACTGACGTGCATTCAGACCAAGCCTGTCAGATTTACTAGTTTTTTCTAGAATGAGACTCCACGGAATACTATTACAGTTAGCCAAACCTCTGTCCATACTGAAGTCAAGAGACTACTGCAGTATTAATGGTAGTAGATCAGAGTCTACCAAGTAGAGGTAACGTTGGTTAGGTACCTCAGATGGATATGCTATCCTATACTAAGTGTAACTGGTACTGGTATTTGCTTATTGGTTTTGGTTTATATTTTATTTTAAGTATCACTTTGATACTTGGTTTGTTTTAAGTATTGTTTGATACTTGTTTTATTTTAAGTATCATTTGATACTTGGTTTTGTTTTATGTTTTGTTTTAAATATCATTTTTGATACTTGGTTTGTTTTAAGTATCATTTGATACTTGTTTTGTTTTAAGTATTATTTGATACTTGGTTTTGTTTTATGTTTTATTTTAAGTATCATTTTTGATACTTGGTTTGTTTTAAGTATCGTTTGATACTTGTTTTGTTTTAAGTATCGTTTGATACTTGGTTTTGTTTTATGTATCGCTTGGATACTTGGCCTGTTTTAAGTATGATTTGATACTTAAATAGTTTTACCAAAGTGTATTGCCTAATACCTTTAACTAGTTCGTTCATGCTAGACATGAATAAATTTATGTATTTAAAGACCATCTGATTCTACGATGGAAAAGGCACACTTCGACAGACAGTATTTCAATATACTTGGTTGAACAGTTACTTCTTCATTTCTCAGTACACCTTCGAAATCTCCTTTATTTCTCAGCTCTCACCTCCTCTTTGGTAGAGCAGGCTACCCACCAACTATCGTACCCATTACCAATAACG
>NW_003299113.1:368427-370780 GCF_000151645.1 Tuber melanosporum | reverse complement strand
CCCAGGCATTACCACAACAACTACCTCTACCATAACTCCACCACATACCGTCAGAGCCAGAGAAGACTTGAATAAGGAAACTAATACTCTGTATAAATATATAAATATGGAATATAATAAAATTTCCCAGTCTTTAGGTGTTCTCAAGTCCATTGCTCATTATGTAGTTAAAACAGTAAAATCTAGGAGCAGAAACATTCATGATACAAAAAGAGAAAAAAGATGAATTAAGATTATGGATATCAAAAGAAAGATAGTGGAGTCAGTTATCGATACTGAGCCTCATTTAGCATTACACAACATGGCCAAGAAAGTGAATATTGCTCTAGGCAAGATTACTATTGATAAGATCATTTCAGAAGCTGGTTTTAAGCTTCTGATACCTAGGAAAAAGCATTTTGGGAGAAAAAGACAAAAGGAGAAGAGAAAGGAGTTTACTAGGAGAAGAAAGAACTGGAAGGGGGCATGGAATTGGGTTGTTTTGATGGATAAAGCTACAATTGTTTATGATCCAAATCCTACTGGCAGAAAGATCAGAGTGAGACCTAGAGAAGAGTTAGAAGGAAAAAAACTTGAAGCCAAGCTTTAAGTCTGAGAGGACTAGTATTGGAGTCTATGCTGCAATTATGAAGAGTGGCAGAACTGAGTTAATTCTTGTGAGGAAGACGGAAGAGGAGGAAGGACCAGTAAAAGAGAAAAACTTGACCTCAATTCCCACCAATACGCAACTGAAATCCACCAGCCATACCTCATACCTTTTATTGAAGGTCTGGATTGGCCTTCTGACAACATCTACCTAGCTGCAAAAAATGTTTCCTAGTATGGTGTTGAGGAAAACTGAAAATTGGAGCTCAACTATAGCTACAAAAAGCTCCCTTGGCTACCCATGTAACTGGTACAGGTACTCAGTTATTAGTTTTGTTTTATGTTTTGTTTTAAGTATTGCTTTGATACTTGGTTTGTTTTAAGTATTGTTTGATACTTAGTTTTGTTTTATGTATTGTTTTAAGTATCGTTTTGATACTTAGTTTGTTTTACCAATGAGTATCACTTGATACCTTTGATTAGTTTCGCTCATGCTAGACATGAACAGATTTGTATATTTAAAGACTATCTGATTCTACGATGGAAAAGGCAGACTTCGACAAACAGTATTTCAATATACTTAGTTGAACGGTTACTTCTTTGTTTCTCAGTACATCTTCGAAATCTTCTTTAGATCTCAGCTCTCATCTCCTCTCCGGTAGAGTAGGCCACCTGTCAGCTATCATACCATTTACCGATAACATAACTAGCAATTTGTGAATACGTTACAACCCAACTCAACAGATCTCAACACTGTTGAGAACACCTGGGTATTACTTAAAAGAGCCCTCAGTAAGCGATTCTGCAAACTAGAGAGAAGGCCTCACAGTGCTGCAAAATTGTTTTAGGTGGCAAAGGAGGAGTAGGGATTAATTATAAAAGAAAAGTGTAATAGATGAATAGATAGAATGCCTGAAAGAATGTTAGCTGTACTGGATGCAGGTGGAGGCTATACAAAATGGTAATAATGTTTTGCTATCATCTACTAGCTATACTATTATCATTTCTTTAATTGAATTCTTTACTATTTTTTTGGATTTTTTGGAGTTAGGTGTCATGGTAGTATTGTTGCAGGATAGGGTTATGAAGACTTTTCAGACATAACTGTACATAGGTGCTAGTAAGGAGCAGTAGTTACCTTACTAGGTAGGGTAACCTAAGTAGACAATTTGGCAGTTACTCTGAATTGCTTGACGGTGAGTCTGGATAGAGTTACCCTACCTTTGAACCAGAGTTACCCTATTCTAAGTCATGGGTTATACCGCTGTGGAGCCAAGTTAGCCTACTTTGAAAGCAACTTGTTATGCAGGGCTTTGGGGCGAAGTTACTAGATTGTTTGTCACGAAATTACAGAAAGTGTTCAAATTTCAGGTTGTGTGGATCACTCCCATAACACCAGTTGGAATCCAAACAAGCTGTAACTTGGTAGCATAGTGGCTAACACCCCCCCTCTGGCCTCATTATTAGTTCCTAGTATCATGGGCTACAGCTTAGAGAGTTACTGTAAGTCTAGTAAAAGTCTACTAGTGGAGAAACTCCTGTAACACCATATATGCTCATGCTATCTGGTCAACTGGAAGCTGTTTGTAGGTTACATGAGGAGGTAGGAGAGAACCTGGAGAATGGTCTCTAGGTGGTTTCATGCATAACTGACTAGAACTGAAGAAGTAATACCACTTTGAATATAGAAGTAGTATGTGAGGTTACTAATAGCCTAACTATAAGGTAACCGAAGTCCATTGCCACAAAAGTGTAATAGTATTAGAGA